>NC_052618.1:19934409-20234409 GCF_016545825.1 Eucalyptus grandis | reverse complement strand
AATATTTCTTTCAAACTCTTCAGCTCCCTTATCGGCTTCTTTTTATTTAAATTTCTTCAATCACAGCCATTCGAGGATGATGTGTCGTTTCTTCCTCCAGTGATATCTCAGCCTTGACCCAACAAATGGATCTGTCCTGCTTGCCTTGCCCAACTTCTTCTGGGCGCAACAGGTGAAACAGTACGTGGAAATTCCAGCTGTTGAGTTCTCAACGCGGCTCACTTAGAGATGTCTGCCATGTGAATTGTTATAATGGTCCACACGATACCAAGTAAGCCTGATCCTCACCCAACCAACTTCACAATCCCTAACTTGTGCACTAGCGGAGCTTCGGCATACTCCACCCTTAGGCACAGTGGTCCCCGATCACGTACTCGTACAATGGTCTTATTCCACTGTCTTCGTGTACTACAATTCGTGCTGGCTGGGTTCACAATGCCTGAACTACTCATACGATGAACATTGTACTGCAATCACTTGTCGCTAGATTCATGGTTCCCAACAAACTACACTCTGACCACTTGTTTTGATACGGTCCCTGGCCCCTCGCTTTGATTTGATCCTTGATAACCTGGCTTTGATACTCCAATTTTGGGCGACTAGCTCTGATATGTTCCCTAGCACTTGGTCTCTGTAAACAATTGTCGAACTTCAAAGACATGGTTCTGATACCACTTGTTGAGTTTCAAAAACACGAATATAATAAACGTTCTCTTTATTATTTTAGAATAACACTCAACGCACAGGAGCCTTTCTACTCCGAGCAAGTTGCTCCTATTTTTAACCTTGCTGACTTTCTACAATATTCTTCTAATATAAATATCTTCCTATATTAATTATCTTTTGCATAACTTGGAAACTCGAGAAATCTAAAAGTGGCCAAGCGTCTCTTCACCTAGTAAGTTGGTCAACTTGCCAACTAGATGAACTTTAATAGATCTGGAGACGGTAGAGAGAGTAGCGATGCTCTCTTCATAGCTTCCATCACTAAGATTGTGCATTTATCTTTTGTATTTCTGTTTAATTTTTCATGAATGACTTAAACTTTCAGACTTCCGCACTGCAGGTGCTTTCTGCGATGAACAGAAGCTGGTGAAAGAACCAGACGAGCCTCTGAATCTTTAATAAAATGATAGCTCATGGCTCAGTGAGAATGCATCGGATGAAAGAGGCTCTTGCACAAATAGTTTTCATCCTTTCGTTAAGCATTCCATCTGGCAATTCCGAATCCTTCGACAACATTTCTTTCAATCTCCCGTCTTTTCAATTAAACGATCAGAGAATTACTTTCCAGGGCAATGCCTCCGTGCTGAACTCCATCATCCAACTCACTCTAGGTGTGCCTTTGGACGAACCCACATATTTAGTTGGCCGAGCATTATATCATCAACCGATGCACCTGTGGGATAGTTCAACAGGGAATGTGGCAGATTTTGTCAGTCAGTTTACTTTCTCTATCGATTCCGGTATGAAATACTCCCATGCTGATGGAATGGTTTTCTTTCTCGCTCCCAATGGATCGCAGATCCCTGAACGCTCAGAGGGACGCTTTCTAGGCCTCACAGGTTCGACTTTAAACTCTACCAACTCTAGTACTGCATTTGTTGCGGTAGAGTTTGACACTTTCTATGACCATTCAACAAATACATGGGATCCGCTCTGTAATCATGTCGGTATCAATGTAAACAGCCTGGCTTCTGTCAGTAAAACTTGTGTCTCATGGATGAATGACAAGATACTCCATGGTCAACAACTACATGCTCAGGTCACATACAATTCTACAGCAATGAACTTGAGTTTTGTTTTTCAAGATGATGATGACAATTATACCAGCCTTTACTATCAGCCAGTCAACCTGAGAGAGTACTTGCCAGAATGGGTGGTCTTCGGTTTCTCGGCAACGACAGGGCAGTTGTTTGAGGCTCATACAATTTTATCATGGGAATTCAACTCTAGTCTACAAATCCTTGACGATGTAAATGGCACGACCAATGTGACTCCCGTTGACACACCAACAAGAGGGAAAAAGAGTAAGTCCTGGGTGAAGGGGGCTATTTTAGGCTTAAGCTCTTTGGTGCTTATTATCCTTGTTCCAGGATTTGGCTGGTATGGTTATAAGCTAAAGAGAAATAGAAATGATCGAAGTGGAGAAGAAGAAGAAGAAGAAGATGCTCCAGGAATTGACGAAGGATTTGAACAGTCAAGGGGACCCAAGGAGTACTCCTATAATGTCTTGGCCGTCGCCACTAACAACTTTGCGAATACTCGGTTGCTTGGGGAAGGGGGTTTCGGAGGAGTCTATGAAGGCCACCTCGCTGATACAAATTCCCACGTCGCCATCAAGAAGATCACTCCAGAGTCCAAACAAGGCGTCAAGGAGTATGCCACCGAAGTGAAGACAATTAGACATCTCAGGCACAAAAATTTGGTGGAGCTCATCGGTTGGAGTCATGAGAGAAACAAGTTCCTCCTTGTGTATGAGTACATGTCTAACGGTAGCTTAGACTCTCATTTGTTCAAAGATAAAATGCCGCTGCCATGGGAAAAGAGGTACAATATTGCTCAAGGCATCGCCTTAGGGCTGAAATACTTGCACGAGGATTTGAAACAATGTGTCGTGCACAGGGATATAAAATCTAGCAATATCCTACTTGATGCACAATTTGAGGCTAAATTAGGCGATTTTGGCTTGGCTCGGATAGTCGACCATGCCAAAGGGTCACAAACAACCCTATTGGCTGGGACCATGGGATATTTGGCTCCTGAATGTATCTATACAGGTAAGGCAAGCAAGGAATCCGATGTCTATAGTTTTGGAGTCGTCCTCTTAGAAATAGCATGTGGAAGAAGAGCTATCGAACCCAGGGCATTGCAAGGCCAAATTCAACTTGTGGAATGGGTTTGGGAGCTCTATGGAATCGGAAAGCTATTCAATGCGGTAGATCCAAAGTTAGTAGAAAATTTCGATGGGAGGCAGATGGAGCGCTTGATGATTGTAGGCATCTGTTGTGCTCATCCAGACCCTAAGGAACGGCCTCCCATAAGCAAAGTGATAACCTTTTTGAACTTCGATACTTCGCCACCCATTCTCCCACCAAAGTTGCCCATCCCGACATATATCGTGCCTCCATCTTCGATTCCTGAATCGTTGCATGTTTTGTCTAGCAGCTTCAGAAGAAGTGAACCACGGAGCACTTACGGTACCGAACTGTCCACATTTACTAGCTCTTCCAAGGAGTCTTCCAATTCATCTTCTTCTGCATTGCTTCGGAATACAATGTAAGTTCACTGTTTTTATGGGTTCTGGATTGCAACCCTTCGGTTGTATGATTTGTAATGTGCACAAGTGAACATTTGGTTTCTAGTTTCTGTTTGATCCTTATCGTGTGAGATATTGGTGGTAGTATTTGATGTGGATTTTGATGTGAAAATGTGGTGTATGAGTGTTTATGGGAAAATTGTTGATACTTAAATTTTACCATTTTATTTAGGATTTAATTTTATACAAAATTAGGATTAGTTGCTAAAAAAAGAAGAAGTAAAGAGTAAAGTAAATAACTTTCATTAAAATGCATTGTGTATGTTTTCATTAAAATCCAAAATCCATTACACATAAACATCAAAAGCATTTACATAACTATCACTAATTATTAAAAAAAAAAAAAGCGGAATGGACTTGGTCCGGTCCTTCTCTTTTCTCCTCTCCTATATATCTCTTTTTTTGGGGACCAAAACCGGCTTCATTTCCTTTTTGCTAAGCCCAGCCCGTATGCTGGTGCTCTTCCTCCTCATGCTGGTCACGCTCTGCAAAACAGAAGGGTACAGGTCAGAGAGAGGACAGGGCGAGCGTCGCGTGAGACGTTCGGTCGGGGGCCAGGACGGCAACGGCAGCTGGCACGGCAGGAGGCCATGCGCGCCGGTGCTTAAAAGTGTGAAAGTGGTTTGATTTTTGGGGGGTTCGCGGAGAGAGAGCTAGAGACAGAGAGGGAGAGAGCTTGAGGGAGCCATAGGGCGCCTCCTAGCCTGAACCAACAAGCCGCAGCTTCACTTGCCTTTTTTCCGATCGTCTCCCGTGAAGCCTTTATCTCGTTGATCGTGGGTAGTGGTTGACGAGTTTTAGCGGTGGCGTTTCTGCCAGAGAGATCCTAGCGATGGTGTTGTTCTCGGCAAAGAAGAGAGCGACTGAAAGCGAGGACTTCTCGGGTCGATTGGCGCGCCTGAGTCTTGTTCAACGACCCCGGTCGTTATCCTCGTCGTGCCGACCTGGTCACCCCTGTACCCAAACCTCCGGTGAGTTTCATTTTTCTGGTACGAACCTCCCTTCTCCCGAGGATCTCGCCTCGGAAACATTGTGGGGGCGGTCGGCCATTGCTTGATTCATCTCGAGCTCGCCCCCCGCCGCCGTCTCCGAGATGGCAGGGACCCCCACGACCAAACGCTCGCTCCTCAAATCTTTTGGTGCCTCACCCTGGTTTGGCCAAGCCAAGAAACCGAGACTTGTTCTTTTTGTTAGTCCGTGTGCGTGTTGGGTTTTACAGAGCTACTGCAGACCATTTGTTTGACAAAATGTTTGAACGAAGGTCGCACATATTTTCCTCCGATTTTTAGTCGCTGAAATGTGTAGTGATAGATTTTGCTTAATGGTGATCATTTACTAACCTCAACACATGGTTTTTTTTTTTTTTCCTCTGTGGTTCAATGTGCTTTTCCCCTTTGTCGAGTCTTGTTCGGTTCCTTTGTGGCCTGTGTGGTATATGTTGGCATGTTCATAAGTGAGAGTACATGGTGGTCGGGTGGTGATGGAGTCTCGGTTATGTTGGAGTTTGGAGGTGTTATCAGCCCTTTGATTGCCCGGAGTTCACATTCAATCTTCGGCTCCTTTTTTGTTCTGCAATAACAGGAGCAAGAAGACCGCGTGAGGCTTGAGTAAAGTGACTTTAATGGGTCTGGGTTTGCTTTGGCTTTAGTGGGTTTGGATAACTTCGGGCGTGCAGAGGGGATGCACGAAGGAGAAGAAGGAGACCAAAAGGGAAAAGAAAAGTAAGAGGAAAAGAAAAGAAAATATAAAACTAAAAAATGCCATGGGTTCAAACTTTAAAGTGAGTTCCTAATAACTCATTTAGACTCATTTCTTTTTATGTTTTACTTTCTCAAACCCATTTCTTATCCATGTTTAACTTTTACTTGACTCATATATAGCTCATTTAACTAAAAATGAGTCATAATATGGGTTTGTAACCCATTTTGCCGGCTCTAGAGTTCATGATGAAGTTAAGAAAACTAGGGTGAGTAATTGTTGTTGAATTTGCATTAAGAGATAATTTTTATTAGAATTATTGGGAGAAAGGATACGAGACTTGAGATTATATATATATATAGGGATAAAAAAGAGAATTAAGGAAATAATGATGAGAGGAGAAACCTAACTGTAGAACTATACACAAAGAGAAAGCATTTGGAGGGAAAGAGTGAGAATAGATTTGAAAATTTTTGAGGTGATTTCAGCACATAAAGATCACTAAAGACTTTGGAAGTAGGAGGTTAAGGAATTAGGAGAGCAATTCTGTTAAAGTTATGTCTCAAATTTGAATCCATGAATGAAACTCAACTCGAGATAAATTGTAAAAAAGGTCTGGTTCATTAATTAAATATATCTATGGACATCCAAAAATCGATCAAATACGGTAACTTCCTTTGACGTTTTGAAGTCTGAAATAATAATGCTAAATCTGAAAAATCCAACGTGGACTTTGAGTGGATTCCTTGAACTCAGTCAACACGGTTCGATAAAGGAATTAACAGAAGCCTACTGCACGTTGGGGACAAGGGCCAAGTTGAAATGTCAATCTAGAGTTTGAGTTGGACTTTGACTCATTTCATTCTTGGCCACATATAAATATATATTCTATTGTTGGTCTCCTTGTGCGGCGATTGTTGATAAGTCTTGAGCCGTCGAAAGAGTGCCGGAGAAGCGTGGGCTATTTTCGTGTCATTCGTGTGGCGAAATTTATTCATGAATTTGTTGACACTTAAATTTTACTAATTTATTTATGACTCAAATCGCATATAAAATTATGAATTAGTTGCTAAAAAAAAAGAAAAAACAAAAGTAAAGAGTAAAATAAACAACTTTCATTAAAATGCATTGTGTATGTTTTCATTAAAATCCATTACGTGTAGACATTAGGAGCATCTACATAACTATCACTAATTATTAAATAAAATTAAAAAAAAATCGAGAAAAAGCTAGGCCCAGTCCTTTCCAATTCTCTTCTTCTCTGTATCTTTTGTCGCTTGGGCCCAAGCCCAACCCTTCTTTTTCCTTTCCTTCACCAGCCCAACCTTCTTCTCTTCTTCCCCCCTCTCTCTCCCTCACGCTCTCTGTAGAAAGAAGGAAAAGCAAAGTACGAGCCATAAGAGACTGGAATGGCGAGGGAGCAGAGGAGGCAGCGGATCGCGCAGCATGATCCCAAGGTCGGAGTCAGGCCGGCAAGGAAGCTGGCGGTGGCAGGAGCCATGCGCACTTGCTAGCCGAGCATAAAAGCGAGAGGGGGTTCTCGATTGGTCCGGGGGGCTTTTTTGGGAAATTTGGCCGAGAGAGATTTGAGAGGGCCTTTGGCGAGAGAGCTTGAAGGAAGGAGAGCGATAGAAATGGAGAGTGATCGGGAAGAAGGAGGCCTAGAATCCACCTTAGCCAAGCATCGCTCAACCACCCCCGACGAGGTTGTGCCTCCTAGCCGGAACCACCAAGCCGCAGCTTCCCTTTCCTTGAATTCAAGTTTTTGTGGTGAGTTTCCTGGTTTTTGGTTCAACCCGTGTTGATTTGTCAAGAATTCCGGCTTGAGGGCGTGCGAGGCGAACCGGACATTGTTCGATCTATCGATCTTGCCCGCTATTTGCCACCCTCGAGTTAGGTAAGGACCTCCGCCGACCCTTTTTTCTTTGTGCCCCGCTTTTGTCCTGTTCCCTCATATATTTTTGTATGGTTTACTGATTTGGGACGTGAGCTTCGGGTTCGCTTATTCCATCCTTTGTTGATGTGGAGCATTCCCTGGCAAGCTGTGGTCTAGTTTCGAATCTTGTTCTTGTCCGTGGCTGCCTTGAGCCGATGCACCTAGGTGTTTGATAAAATGCCCTTGAAGCGCTTCGGGGAAAATATCCACTACCTTTGCCGTTTCCGAAGCTCGTGTATATTCATTTTGATCGCTAGTTACTGAGGTTGTCTTGCATGAAGCCTTAACTCGTCGATCGTGGGTAGTGGTTAGTGAAATTACACCATTGCAATCAGCACGTAATTCCAGTCACCGGTTATCCCGATCTAATTTTCGAAAAATAATAAATAATTAAATAATTTCCAAAATAAATTAATTAAATACCAATAAATTCCATAATTGTAAACTTAGTCCGAAAAAAGCCTAATTAAATACCGAAATGGGCTCGGAAAAATTTTGAACCTAATTAGATAAATACTACAACCTATCTTCTTGCTAATTGCACTACTCTAACCATTTAACATGCAATATCGAACAACTAAATTGTTAATCCGTTCTAACTAATCACATAATCCAAGCTTAATCTTAACTAATCAATTATTAAGCATAATTAACTTCATAAGTGGAGATTAGTGAGTAAACCCACCGGATTTGTGGGCTGGTGAGTCCATGGCGACAGTGGCGTGGTGATGGGCAACAAACTCCAAAGTGGTGACACCAACAGGAGCTTGGATTGGGCCAAAAACAGCCCCACAAGGTTCACGGTTACTGCTGGTCTTGAAGGGGCTTGCTGGTCGGTCCAAGTGGGCTGGTTTCTGCTTGCTTTGCGACGGAATTGCGGGTTGGACTGGAGTCGTTGGTCACGGCTTGATCGGAGCTACGGACGGTCACGGTTGCTGGACAGAAGTTAGAGGTGGGCTGTTCGTGGGTTGCTGCTAGGCAAAGGAAAACGGCGGAAGTTGCTGGCGTTGAAGGGCGGTCAACAAACCCACAGAAGACAAAAGATGGTGGGGGTGAGTGGGCTTCGGTGGTAGAGGACAGAGTGCGGGAGAGAAGTCGAAGGAGAGGGGGCGCTACTGGCGTCTACGAGGTCAACAACCTGTTGGAGGAGCTTGGCGCGTCGACTCCTACGTGTGGAATGGAGCTGCGTAGATGGTGGAGCAGCGAGCGAGAGAAACGAACGTGGCGGCAGGGGGTCTTCGGTGGGGATGGACGGCTGGCAACGAAGCGGAGGGGGCAACAAATTCGAAGGGGAATTCAATGGGGACGGAAAACGTGTAGGGGCTGAAGTCTTCGACAAAACAGAGAACAAAAGAGAAGGGATGAGGGAGAGAGAGGTCGGCTGGCTTGCACGAAGAAGGGGGATGCACCGGTGAGGCGTGCACGAGAAGTTTGAGAGGGGGATGCAAAGTCAAACAAAATATACAAAATATCCTAATTTAATCAATGCTTTGTCCCCTAAGCCTTCATGTATATCCTTAAAGCCCCCTGATACTTTTTTGCACAATAATTCCACCAATAATCCAAATTGAAGCAAAATGTTGCGGCCCTCATGCTAGGCTCCGAATTTCCTCAATTTTGATCTTCAATTTCTTCACCAAATTCCTCAATTTAATGTCCAATTTTGCTAAGGAGGAAGCCCACACAAATTCTATAATTTCCTTTCACCAAGTAACTCGGTTTGGAAGTCAAAAATCCCTTCAATTCGGTCCATCCGAATTTCCGTTCTTTTTCGAATCGTCCGAATCAATTTTCCATAAAAATCTCGAACTTGCCAAAATTTTTTGAAGGATGAGTCGACGTTCCTAAAATAAATTGTGACATGGCAGAACTTTCAATTTCTGAAATCGAGTTCAAATTCACGGTTAATGTCAATTTGACGAGATTTTAGCGTAACCTAGTCTATCGAGTAGCTTTTAAAAATTTTTGGTGCAATTGACTCGTGGTCAATTATCTTCGAGCCACAATGTACCTCTTCAACACATTGACGACTCTTGGTGGTCATGAAAATCTCAAAATTTCAATTACGGGCACAAGGTACTTAAAACGACAGAAAATCGGTCTAGTGTCGATCGACGAGAATTTTGCAATCAAGTGGAATCACCCACACTTTGATCACACATCTCTATTGAATCGACCTATCCATGATCTTTGATCGAATTTCACAATGTCGTAATAACCCTTGCAGACTAGCACAGTCGAATAGTCAATTTATGATCGAATTCTCAAATCTATTATTGTGTTAAAATCCCTAAATGGCTTCCCTAGATAATCTAGTTATCTCAAGAGTGATCGCCTCAGAGAATAGTACTATATGCGTGTTAATGAAATGTCCAATTCATTCAATTGAAAATATGACTGAAATTTTAGGATGTCACATGAGAAATATTATATTTTGGGTTTGCGAAACCTTTTGGTGAAAAAATTACAAGAAGCTCTTGACTTGACTTTGAGTATGGTTGGTGTACATTTTTATGTATGAATTTGTGAAATGCTTTTTTTAATGCATTTTATTGATATATTGAGTTGTGAAAGGTATTACGTTTTCAGTTTATGAAACCGATTTGTGAGATAAATTATGGTTTTGATTGTGGGATTATTGGAGAATGAGGTTTATGCTTATGTCACTATGATTAGAACCCACTAAGGGGGAAGTATGCATATTATTGTTAGGAAATCCTTTTGGGTCGAACCACCAGCTAATATAAACAGTAGATCTAGACAAGCGGGTAAACTTGGTTGCCTTGGCCATCGGCGTTAAACTAATCATAGTTAGACATCGAGCATTAGATTAATCAATGGATTGGACCATTGACGTGTAAAATGATAAGATTAACCAATGGAATAGACCATTGATATGTAAGTTATAGAGATTGATCAATGGATTGAGCCATTAATATTTCATTTTGATATTACTAAGGAAATGAGTATTTTTGTTATGTATAAAGCCTGATTGAAAAATATATAACTTGTTTTTGAAATCGCATATATGTTAAACTGTGGATTCGAAGTAAATGAGTTTCGGTATGGTTTTGTAAATATGCATGATGGAAACTTGATATGCTTAGAAGAGATATGTACTACTCATTGAGGTTATTCACCCATTTCCTTCCCAATCTTTTTAGGTTCCTTGATTAACGACCACTAGACCGAAAGCAAAATCAATAGGTACTTTTGGGGGTTGGATTTTAAGTGGTTTGAGGTTGTGTTCTTTGAGTAGAAGGACGGCCATGTCATTTCCCCTATTTTTTTAGGAATCAGGGATGTGACAAAAGGAGCTCTTATGTGAAGATAGGTCTAATTGTATAATTTGATGGGCTCAAGTTTTGGGTTCCTATTGGATCTCCTAATTCCGAAAGTATTGGACTTTATTGCGTTTTTCACAATGTGGGACCAGCGCAGATGGCTATTTGGGTGGGCCTTAACAATGTGTGCCTGTCTCTGGACTCAACCAGGAATCTTATGGATCATCGTAAGGCTGCCAAATTGTGATTTTGGAATCAACTAGTTTTAGCAGCAAACAGGCGACGCTATAGAGAGGACTTTTGGGGTCAAAGTTGTGATTTTGACGCTGGAACTCTTCAATGTGATGAATCATTTCATGCCAAAAAGAGGACCTTGGAGGCCAGATGGACGCAGGTCAAGTCAAGAAAAGGACTTCTTTACTTTTCTTCCATTTAAGCCCCCGGCAATCAAGGAGAAGCTTTTTCCTATCCTCTAGTCGCTCTTTAGTTCACACTATAAAATTAATTGGATATTCAAAATGATATTCGGGCTTCTGCCCGGCGGAGCTCTCCCAAAAACTACAAGGGAAACTCGATTCTTTATTCTGCAATTGAGCGGATTGCCCCTAAAAAGGTTTTCTTTTCTTCAGCTTTTTCCCTTGCTACCCTTTTTTATTTGAAAATCCTGCTCTGCCTTCGCATGCCGCAAATCCTCTTGAAAGAGAGATGTGCCTTCGGATGGGGTGGTGGTAGAAAAGCTGCAGGTACAATATGATGCAATTGGACCATAATGATGGAAAATAATCAATTTAGATAATCAAATCCTTTGTGACTCTTAAAACCTAGAAAACGTATTAAAAAGTCGAGCAGTCAATCAAGCAGCACCGACCGCTATTCCGTGTTGAAAAGGTGGAGCGAGAACTAATCACCCCGCTTGGTTCGTCGATGACTGTTGACTGCATTCGTGACGGACTGCCCGACCTTATACAAGTCCAACAGGTTACTGAAAATATCACATGTACACATCAAGTCTGCTGACTAGGCTCCGGACTTTTGCATTTGGTGCTTGTTTGATTGGTGGATTCTTCTTTCATTTTTCGGTGACGAAAGAAAAAAAGGGCACATGAGAATATCGCACACGCATAAATTATCTCGCAAAACATGACCTTTCCTTGGACGCGGTTTGTTCTATTTCACACATATATTGTTGGACCTTCATTTCCTTCTGTCTCTTCTTGTGACTGGCTTTGTGGCTCTACCTCAACGCTCACTCAAAGATCCAGGTTCTCTCTCTCTCTCTCTCTCTCTGTGCCTGCGTGCAGCGTTTATGGTATTTTTGTTTTTTGTCAAAGGATATTCTGTGAAATGTAGCAAATCTCAAGTAGATTTATCAACTTATGTGTTTGAGTAATATTTAGCGAAGCCTTTTTTAGGCATTTAAATGTAAACAAGTAGGCCTCAGCAGTTTGCTTTCTTATTTTGCATAAACAAGTAGCCATTAACTGTTGCTGCTGTACATTAGTCCAGCATTCGTCTTGGTGTCGTACCGGCTTCTATGGCAGCTCTAGAAAAGGCAGAGAGGGTCAGGGATGGATTCAAATCTTGGTGGACGGGGTTCTGGCCCCTGGAGTTGACCCGTCTCACCCAAGCGAAAAACCACGAGGATTATATTGCTTGAAATATTCGACAAAAGGAACTAAATTATTATAGGATGAGGAACCCTAATTCAAAGTCTTTCGATGCACAAGAAGGGTAATTGCCGTTGATAGTTCTCTTACCCTAGCCAAACCTGAAAAGCATTTAAAACGTGTCTGATATCTTTAGTGTATATCTTTTCTTAGCAAATCCAGCGTCCACTATGCGTGCCCAGAAACTCCTAATCAAGTACACAACTAGAATGAAAATGAAAAAATCATCACCCACTAATCCACACAACAAATCTAGATGCAATATCATAAAATGGAACACATTTCACAAACAAAAACATATAACCTTTTGCAACTCTATTCATCAATTAGAATACCTTTTTATAAAGGGTTTCTAAATTACTTCAAAATTCATTTCGTAAATTAGATTTGCAAAGCAATACATATAACCTTTTATAACAATTTTTTCAAATAATTCGTAGGTAACTAAAGAGTAGTAAATGTTCGATCCCCATTTGATACAACAAAAATGTTACTTCGTAATTCATAATATATAAAATCATTGTCACTTTCAAGTAATGAGTTTTACAAATTCAAAGAAAAAAAAGCACCGCTTACTTGGGAATAACAAAAAATAACCAATAAAAATTACTTAAGCCAATGAACTTACAATTCTATAAAATAAGTGAAAAACAATATCAAAATGTAAGCAATGACGAATTAACTAACTAAGCTTAATAGCTACAAAACAACTCTTACGCATGAACAAAATGCATGCCCAGAGTAGATTTTCATAATTGTCTACATACTTTGTGAAGCTCACTCGCGAAACTTCAAAAATTCGTTTCAACTGAAATGCAACTCCAAATCGATTTCCGTCAAAATACCACAGTTTCATAATGCCCAACCTATTATTTCCATATCATTCTACAGTTTAATAACTCTTAATCGTGGTTCAAAATTGATAACTCTGAATTTCTGACCTAACGCCTAAAATTATTCTGATTAGATGAACAAAGTGCATTAAACCTTGTGTACATGCCAAACCGTTCTCTTCTTTTCCTTTCCTATTCTTTGTCTTTCTTTATTTTCTTTTTTTCTTCTTTTTTCTTCTTTGTGCGTGCCCTATCTTTTGCCTAATGAGCGTCCACTTATCTTTCCTTCGGGTGACCAGTAAAAATTTCCTTTTTTTTTCCCGAGCGCCTGCCAATTTTGACTCGGTCAACGCTTACACTTGCAGTTTCGTTTGAGTGAACAAGGTGTTTGGCTTAAGCAAACCGACGCCAAGTTTCCGTTGGTTGTTCGTTGAATTGCCATTTTGATTAAGATCAACTGGAGCTAGTACATAATTTTGTTTTCTTAAGATCTAAGCCACATTTGTTTTTCAACTGTCGCGCAAGTTCATTTTCAATCGAACCCTACAAGAAGTTTCTTACGAGTCTATCAATTCAGTGGAATCTCTTGGCTTCTGATTGATCACAGCTTCAGCATTACATGAGAGGCAGAACTCAAGGGACTGATCGAATCAGAGTCACTCGCTTGATCTTATACTCCTAGATACCAAAAATATAACACTTAGCTGTAGAATAGTGTTCGAATCATGTACACCTTTGCCCCCAAAATTTTTCGAGATTTGTCAATGACGATCATACTCTTCATATTTCCAAAAGCACCTCCTAGACACCTAGGACTTCCATCACTCCCATCACTGTGAAATTCTGCCAGTTACTGTCAATGTTATCAACTAGATGAATGTAGTCAATAACAACAGTGATTCAGTAAGTATAACATAACAACATCCATGTCAGACTTCTCCTAATTCCTTTTCAGGGAATAATTTCAAAATGTCTGTTGGCCATCCTCAAACATTCTGTTTCTACTTGAACTTTCATCACTGAGATTGTGCATTGTAATTCTGCCCAATAGCTCATCAATAACTCAAATTTTCAGACTTTGGCAGCTGCAGAATAGAAGCTAGTCAAAGAATACCACAATGAATAGAATGAGCTAGTCAAAGAATACCGACAAGCCTGTAAATATACACAAGCAGTCTTCATCCTTTCATTAAGCATTCCATCAGGCAATTCCGAATCCTTCCACAACATTTCTTTCAATTTCCCGTCTTTTCAATCGAACGATCAGGGAATAACTTTTCAGGGCAATGCCTCCGTACCGAACTCCATCATCCAACTCACTCTGGGTAAGACATTGTACCAATGCAAATCTGCAGTTGGCCGAGCAATATATCATCAACCCATACACCTGTGGGACAGTTCAACAGGGAATGTGGCAGATTTTGTCACCCATTTTACTTTCGCTATGGATTCCAATTTAAACTTAAACCATGCTGACGGATTGGTATTCTTTCTCGCTCCTAATGGATCACAGATCCCTGAACACTCAGAAGGATGCTTTCTAGGCCTCACTGCGAGTCTAAACTCTACCAACTCTAGTACTGCATTTGTTGCAGTAGAGTTTGATCCTTTTCATGACAATGTAACAAATACTTGGGATCCGCCATGTGAACATGTTGGTATCGATGTAAACAGCCTGGCTTCTGTCAGTGAAAGTTGTGTCTCGTGGATGAATTACAACATACTCCATGGTCAAGAGCTCCATGCTCAGGTCACATACGATTCTAGAGCAATGAACTTGAGTGTTGTTTTTGGAGACGATGCTGAAAATTCTACCAGCCTTCACTATCAGCCACTCAACCTGACAGAGTACTTGCCGGAATGGGTAGTTTTTGGTTTTTCGGCAACAACAGGGCAGGCGTTTGAGGCTCATTCCATTTTCTCATGGGAATTCAACTCTAGTCTACGAATCCTTGACCCTGTAAATGTTTGGAATAATACCGGCAACACACCTGTTGGTGGCATGACACGAGGGAAAAAGAGTGAGTCCTGGGTGAGGGGGCCTATCTTAGGCTTAAGCTCTTTGGTGTTTCTTATCCTTGTTGCAGGATTTGGCTGGTATGGTTATAGGCTGAAGAGAAATAGAAACGATCAAAGTGGAGAAGAAGAAAACGTGCCCAGGATGGATGAAGAATTTGAACAGTCGAAGGGACCCAAGAAGTACTCCTACAAGGTCTTGGCTATTGCGACTGACAACTTTGCCAATACCCGGTTGCTCGGGAAAGGAGGTTTTGGGGGTGTGTATGAAGGCCACCTCGTTGATGTAGATTCCCATGTCGCCATTAAAAAGATCACTCCAAATTCCAAACAAGGTGTAAAGGAGTACGTTACTGAAGTGAAGACGATTAGACATCTCACGCATAAAAGTTTAGTGGAGCTCGTTGGCTGGTGCCATGAGAGAAACAACTTCCTCCTTGTGTATGAGTTCATGTCTAACGGTAGCTTAGACTCTCATTTATTTGAAGATAAAGCACCGCTGACATGGGAAAAGAGGTATAATATTGCTCAAGGTGTCGCCTTTGGGCTGAAATACTTGCATGAGGATTTGAAAGTCTAGCAATATCCTACTTGATGCACATTTTGAAGCTAAATTGGGCGATTTTGGCCTAGCTCGGATAGTTGACCATGCCAAAGGCTCACAAACAACTCTAGTGGCAGGGACCATGGGATATTTGGCCCCTGAATGTATATATATGGGCAAGGCAAGTAAGGAATCTGATGTCTATAGTTTTGGAGACGTCCTCTTAGAAATTGCGTGTGGAAGAAAAGCTATTGAACATAAAGCATCAGAAGACCAAGTCCAACTTGTGGAGTGGGTCTGGGAACTCTATGGAACTGGAAAGCTATTAGATGCGGCAGATCCAAAGTTAGGAGAAAATTTCAATGCAAGACAAATGGAGTGCTTGATGATGGTAGGCCTCTGGTGCATTCATCCGGACCCTAAGGAACGTCCCAATAAGCTTTTGAACTTTGATGCTTCACCACCCATTCTCCCACCAAAATGCCCATCCCGACATATGTCGTGTCTCCATCTTCGATGCCCGAATTGTCGCACGTGTCGTCCACAGCGTTCAGAAGCAGTGAACCATAAAGCGTTTACAGTAACGAACTCTCCACGTGTACCGGCTCTTCCAAGAAATCTTGCAGTTCATCTTCTTCTGCATTGCTTTCGAACACAGAGGAAGTTCGCTGTTTTTATGGGTTCTGTATTACGACTTTTGTGTCCTAAGATTCGTAAGTATTACACTTATACAAGCGGACCTTTAATTACGAGTTTCTATTAGCTCTTCACTTTTGGAATTTCATATTACGTGTTAGAATTTGATGGTAGTATTTGGTATGAATTCTGATGTGAAAGTGTGTGTGTATTTGTTAATGGGACAAAACGGCAGGCGGTGAAAAGGAAACAAATATTGCTCTATTGAGAAAGGATTACAAGGCTGATGGGTTTAGTTTTTTTTTTTTTCCTTTTTTTTTTTGGTTGGTCTCTCTTGTGTACAAGACTGAACTGTCTTGCCTAATTATAGACTCAATCCACCGATTTATACAAGCAATTTATCTCCACATCTCTCAGAGATATATTTCTTGTTTTCAACCCTGGACATAAAATTCTACCCCCTATTGAACTAGGGACTCGTAGATGTTAACCTCGGAGGAGTCCAGGATTTTACAGAAAAATCGATCAGAACTTCAACATGACGGAATTATAGGAAAGATACAGAGCATGATCTGTTTCAGTGGCTATTAGTCATCTCAATCCAGGATTTTGTAATTTCGTGGCTTGCAAAATTATGCAGTCATGACAAAAATCGTATTGTTCTTCCTCCTACTCTTTACTTCTTTCTTTCGTACTCTCTATCTACATTCATAACCATCAAATTTACTCATATTTACACGAGAAGTTTTAGGAAGGAAAACCAGTTCCAAGTCTACCTGGGAATTGATGGATTCGAAAATTTATTTATTTATTTATTTTAGGATTCGAAATTCTGACATGTAGTTCATACTTAAACCACTTGAATTCTCCTGGTTGGCAACTAGAATGTATCCTAAATGATTCTCGCAGAGCTGCATATAAATTTACTTACTCAATTCAGTAAAAAAAGGTCATCTAGACATGGACAATTACATTCATGATAAAATTACTTCAAAGTGGTCTGGTTCTAATAACTCTTTTACTGAATAAGACCAAATAAAAACAAATCACAAACTTAATCTTCTTTTCAGTCATAGAGCACAAACTTAATGAAGAAAAAAAAATCTAGAAGAGTTTCTATTCACTCCTAAAATTTGTTAATCATACTGTCTTGCCTGACTTAAAACTAATAGAAATCCAAATATTAAAAATGAGAGACTTATTCTATAACAACTTGATCCGACGAGGGCAGGCCCACAAGGTGCAGCTTTGACTCTAAGTTGGTGTGGGGGCATGTGACATCCTGAATTTGACCCCGATTCAGATATATGAAATGGTTGTTTCATCGACGCACCTATAGTCATTTTACTCTCAGCTAGCGGCTCACGAGTTAACTAATCTATTAGATGAAGCCGTTAAGGGATATAAACATGACAGACTAAAGAATTCGATTGGAAACCGGCCGCTCGACCATAATAATCGGCAAGGGTCAATACGACACCGTTATGATCGATTAGCGAATAGATATAAGTCGATTTGACGGAAGTACGTAGTTGAATTGCGGGTGATTCCGCACAACTGCGATAATTGTGTCAAACAATGATAACCTGATTTTCTATTAATATTATACTCAAGACACGTGATTGAAACCTCGCGATTTCATGACAACGAAGAGTTGTATATGAGTCGGAGATATACAAACGTTGATTGAAAATTATTGACCGCGGGTCAAATGCGCTAAAATTCCTAAAAATTACTTGATAGGTTAGATCGTACTAAAATTGTGTTCAATCGATTTTAACCATGAAATTGAATTTGGTTTTGGGAATTGGACGTTTGAGTGTGTCACGATTCATTTATAAGATGTCATCTCATCTTTCGGAAAAATTTTGTCGAGTCCGAAAATTTTGCGAAAAATTGATTTTTCAGACAAAATGGAAAATAAAGAGGAAATTCGGATCAAGAGGAAAATGGCTTATTTGCTGCCCAAAAAGGAATTAGTTGGGAGAAATTAGAAGAAATTTGTGATTGGTTGGGCCAAAGACTTTAGGGGTTTGTGATGATGATGTAGATATTTTACCTAGGCTTCTCGCTTGGCTTGACTTTTCTCTCTCTCTTTCCTCCCTCTTTCGCATGCGTGCCCATTCCCTTTTTCTTTCACGTTTTCATCCTTCTCTCCCTCCACTCTCTCCATCTCATCTTCATCTCACGTTTCTCCTTCACCCCTCCACATCACCACCCCTTACCCCACCATATAACACCAGCACATTTCTTCATGAAATAATCTCTCAATCTCACAAAGGTATTGCACACAAATTATTACCACAAGAATATAGTTGGCTTCAACACACTTGGATATCTTCAAGGTGTAGTTCACAAGAAGAAGCTCCTCTTTGGAACTCTCCACAAAGAACGTCCCCTTCTTATATATAGGCAAGAATTAAATCCAAAATAGAAAATGAAATCTACTTGAATTAGGAAACTTTCATTTTCAAGCTCAAACTCAAGACATAAATTAACTGGTTTCCTCTTAAACGTAAGATGAGATGTTTGTTAGTGCATATCGCCTTTGGGGCTAGGTTCATTGCTAACATTTAGTCACCATAACATGTGCTTCCAAAGGGTCTATTTGGATTTGCCTTCACTTTATACATTATGTTTAATCTTGTTTAATATAAGTATGGAGACTCACGCTTTTAGACTTTTGTTAAATCTAAAACTTTCGAATGTTGACATATAGATTCATTTACAATTTTCCATAATTTTTTTTTGAAATTAAGATAATGTTTTAAATCTTAAAAAGAAAAATTGTTTTTATTGAAGTCCAAATAGATGCACTATGTTGTGTGAGAGGCCTATTAATAGGTCTTGATGTGTCAGTAAAGACGTAAATGTTAGCCATTCTATTTCAGAAATTAATTTTTAGCTAGAAATAGATTTTTTTTTTCCTTGAATGAGTTTGTAAGTAAAAATACGCATTTCATAATAACACAAAATTTTTGCTCATGGAATAGAAATTTGTGTGATAACAACACAAAATTTCTCCTTTCTAGCGACGGACAGCAACCGACGACTAGCGGACAGCAAATGGCGATTGGCAAATGGCGGATGGCAGCAAGCAATAGGCACCGGTAGCATTGAGCAGTGGGTAGCAGCAGTATACAACAAATGATGGACAGCGGTGAGTGGACAACTGCACGTAGTGAGGGCGAGCAATGAGAAAAAAAAATTATTTCTCATTTTTATTCAAAAATAGAGAAATATAAAAATTTTACTTCTTGTTTCTATTCCAATTCTATTTCTAAACTAAAAATTTGTTCTTGATATACAAAAATGAAATTGCATTACCAAACTGATTTCTATTCTAAACCTATTCTCGAAAATAGAAAAATAGGTCTGACTAGAAATAGAATGGTTATTATGCCTATTTTAAGAGTAGAACAAACTAAGGCAAAAGCCATTTTCCCTTATGATATTTTGAAAATTACAAAATAAATCAAAGGCTACTAACATGTTTAATGGTTGAGTAACAAATTATGCAGATGATAGAATGTGTAAATAATATTACCAAGGTTTATATTTGGAAGAACCAAAAGATAGACTCTATACTAAAGCTGAACTTATTCAAAATGTGTCCAAACCTTAAGGCTAAATATGTTCATAAGCAAAATATGTTTAAATTTACATCCAGATTGTAAAGTCTACTTCAGACGAAAGACACTCAAACTCTACTTCAGACAGAAGACACTCAAACTTTACTTCTGATAGAACACACTTAGAGTTTACATACAAAATAAGACACAAGTCCAGAACGTGACAAGGTCCAAAACGAGACACATGTTCAGAATAAGACAACTTGACAAAACGTAATACAAGCCCTAACATATAACGGCTAGTGATCAGGTTCGGATTCTATATCAATATAGATTTGATTGACTCAATTTAGTTGATTGACAATTGGATATTGAAAATAAGAACTTTTTAAATGGAGAAGCTCTATTTATGGAAACCAATATTCTATTTATATAGGCGATCAGAATCAACTTGGGATTTTGCTTTTGTCACTCAACGGCTACTAAATTTTCTTGATACAGATCTGTCCAACGAGTAGATTGGAAGACGATCCTCTAGATATTGTCCAACGGCTAGTTTGGAAGTTGAGTAGTATTTAAGGAGACCAAGGACCAAAGAGCAAGTAAGACACGGAATGTAGAATCTATAATTCCAAATTCTAAGCAACTTTGATCATATACTTGTCTTTCATGAGCTTAAATATTTATGATCGTGAAAAAAATATCAAAATAATGACTTAGTGAGATAATACGATCTACCACTAAGTGTTTGCACTCAAAGTTGTAATCTCTTGTTGATCACATAGTAAAATCCAGCCAGAAGGCTGTTATCGTGGGAGAGTGGACGTAAACTTGATCTAAACCGAACCACTATAAATTTCGTGTGCAATCTTCTCTTCTCTTAACTCATATTATTTAAGTCTATTGCATATTTACATGTTATTCCAGAAGCTTATTTCATCGCATAATAGATTCTGAACATTTACCAGAAGTCTGGTGGCTTTTTATCAGACTCTGATTCTTATTCATATTTTGCTCATAACTTATTTTATTCCATATTTATTTGTCAAGACTTCATTTAAACAACTATTCACCCCCTCTAGGTGTTCATACTAGCTTCATTGCTTCCCACGCCTCAAACTTGACAAATCACTTTCCATTAAACTATTCCCTCTACTTGTCCTAGACTTCAGCTGACTTCTCTTTTTATACAAAACAATTACAAGCTACTTGGTTCCTACTATTGCGGAATATGGACAAGCGAATCGGATAAAATAGTCAGAATGAAGGAAAGGAAATCGGACACCGAATTTACGTGGTTCGGTCCGAATTCCGGAACCTACGTCCGCGAGGAGAGCAGTATGGAATTCCACTATAGAAATAAGCAATACACTGGATATTACAATCACTCAAGCACTCAAACATACTCTTAGTGTTTCACAACCCCAAATTACACCTAAATAATTCACACAGTGTTTAGCCCACCATAATTCCTAGTAAAAACTCACTCAAGGAACTAAACAAATTCTGCTCACAAGAATTTAACTGGCTAAAACACTCGGGTATAATTTACAACGAGAAATCCCCTCACCCAAGAGAACTCTCTGCACTCTTCTACAGTCTCAAAGCTCTTCTCGGCCACCGAAACTTGGCGCCTCGCTCGGCCACCAAGGGAACTTGGCGCATCTTCTCCGTTGGACGTCTCTCTTTTGTAATACAAAAGAGAGTCTCCATCATTTAACATGCTGAAAGTCTTCTTTAGAGAAAAAAATAGACAAAACAAGCCTACCATCTTTACCAAAAAAAAAAAACCAAGCCCACCATAATCCACGGGCGTCCATGCATGTGCATGCATTAAAGGAGAGAGGAAAAATGGACGTGTGAACCTTTCTTTTCTCTTCTTTTTCTTTCTCTCTCAAAGTCAACAATGACGGCTTCAAAAGTCCAACCTGCAGAGATGAGTAGAAGAGCCACAAATTAGCCTCTTCAAGCTTGCAGCTCATAGATGAAATCCGCATGCAATCTTCACGCTTGCAGCTCATAGATGAAATCCGCATGCAATCTTCTTCTGACAATTTCGGCTTATCAATTCACATGTGCTACTTTGACTTGCATGTGGTCGAGTTACATATTCTCATTAGTCCGGTTTCATCCAACGAACTCAAACTCGAGACATATTTTCAACACCTACAAAGGTCAAATAATTCCCATAGCATGAATCTTTTGACTTGGACTCTGGCTGTAATTTTTCACGCCTTAATTTACGCAAACAATCTGTCTTCCTACAAAATCTTAGGGAGAAGACAAACATTCTCTTCTTGTTCCTGGCTTTGCAGCTCTACCTCAACCCTCATACGGCAATTCAGGTTCCCCCTCTCTCTCTGTACGCGAATGTAGTGTTCTTGGTATTTTTGCTTTGTTAGTCCATATTTAGAAAAGCATTGTGTATCATTTAAGCGATAACAAGTAGCCATTAACAGTTTTATTGTTGTTTCCTTTTGTTGGCATAAATAAGTAGCCATTAGCAGTTGCTGCCATTCATTACTGCGGCATTCGTCTTGGTATCATACACCATGTTTTACGACGGCACTAGAAAAAGGCGGGGACAGTCGGGGACAGGTTCAAATCTCGGTAGATGGGATTCTGGACTTGTGGAGTTTCCCCTTCTTACCAAGCGGAAAGAAAGAAAGTAGAAGAGGATTATGTTGCTAGAAACATTCGACAGAAAGGATAAAACAATTATAGGTTGAGGAAGCCTAACTCGGAGTTCATCGAAATTTTTTTGGGACATATAGTTTCAACTGGCCCGATGAGACAGAAAGCAGGTGTTAGTCGCTGGTAAGTTTCTCGCGGATGAGTCTATCCAAGAGGGAATCGACTTTATACCATGATTCGGGTCGATACGTTCTTTGCCAAGTCACTGTGGAGTTGGACCTCAGGACATGTAGTCTCCATCCTAACTTGGTAGCCAGACTCTTAATGGACTTACTATTGACATGTCTCTTTCTTCTTTAACTGTGGGGTATTATTCAGCAAGAATTTTGTATCTTCCTGCATTTGCTTGAAAGGAGGTTGCACAAGAGAAGGATAAACAGACTTATTAACAAACAATAGCGGAAATAGAGTTGTTTACAAATGCTAGCGTGAGGAAGACATGCTCATATGTTGCCAAATCGGATTTTAGATAGCATAATCTCTGGCTAGGGAGGGAGTATTTTAAGGTGCATGGACCATGTAGATCAAGCACATCCTGACCGTTGATCGTGAGTACGCCATAATGAGATCCACATAAGTAATGATTCGGATGATACTGATCCCCATGATCTATAAACCACAGAGTAACTTATTGGCAAATGCTTGCCAAATGCGGTAGCTTTATATTTGTTCCTCGGCCATATAAACCTCATCTATTATTTAAGAAATCAAGTCAACGCACTGGTTTATCACGTGTCAGTTACGTAATGAACAAGGATTGACATGTACTCATATCCAAGCGCTGTATGTGGATGTATCAGTACTGACATTGGTGATATGTTGCGCAATCACCCTATCCCTAATTTAGCTACTCTAAGCTAGTCTGAGTCCGTTATGAAGTCCCCATAATTCAGCTCCCACACCAGAAGCGTTAAATTAATTTAGTCTCAAATCATCCTTCTTGAGGACTTTTCACTAGAAACGATATAAGTTGCGACTGTTAAGGCTACTAGTCGCATGGATTAAGAAATTGTTTAGTTGATAGAGTCAAGGCTGTTTGTGTGATGTGGAAGAGGTACTTGGGTTTTCAAAGAAACTAATGTGCATTTCTAGATTTCAAAAAGGCACAACAGGCCAGTTTTAGCGACATTTTTGGCATGAAGCACACCGACACCAAGTTTTCAAAGGTTGTTAGATGAATTGCCATTTTGATTAAGATGAAGCAGAGCTAGTACAAAATTTTGCTTTCTTAGAGTCTAAGCCACATTTGTTTTTCAATTGTTGTGACATGTTCATTTTCAATTGATCTCCACAATAAGTTTCTCACAAGTCTAACAGTTCAGTAGAATTGCTCAGCTTCTAAGGGATCAGAGCTACTGCATTACATGAGAGGCAGAACACAAGTGACCAAATGAGTTGGAGTCACTTGCTTGATATGATACTTTAAGAAACCAAAGCATAACGCTTTGCCATGGAATAGTGTACGATTCACGTACATCTTCGCCCCCAAAATTTTTCTAGATTTTGCAGTGATGATCATCCTCTTCATAAATTCCTAATGCACCTCCTATACACCTAGGATTTCCATCCCTCCCTTAACTCTCAAATTCTCTATCTGCTGCTTTTATGTTATCAATTAGGTGAACGTGTTTGATAACAACAGTTTTTATTTTTTATTTATTTTTCCTGGGGTTGGAATAACAACAATTATATAGTAGTATAACATCCATGCAATACTTCTTCCAATTCCTTTTCAAAGCGTGAAATGATTTGAAATGTCTGCTGGCCATCCTCCAACATTTTGTTTCTACTAGAGCTTTCATCACTGAGATTGTGCATTTAACTTTTGTATTTCTGTTTAAATGTTAATAAATGGCTCAAATTTTCAGACTTTGGCCACTGTCAGTGCTGTTCCCACTGAGCATAAGCTATTGAAAGAACGCAAACAAGCCTTTGAATCTTCAGAAAAATGATGGCTCACAGCTCAGTGAGAATGCGTCCGATGAAAGAGGCTCTAGCACAAATGGTCTTCATCCTTTCATTAAGCATTCCATATGGCAATTCCGAATCCTTCAACAACATTTCTTTCAATTTCCCGTCTTTTCAATTGAACGATCAGAGAATAGATTTTCAGGGCAATGCCACCGTACTGAACTTCATCATCCAACTGACTCTGGGTGCGCCAATGGAGAGCCCAACATGCGTAGTTGGCCGAGCAATATACAATCAACCCATGCACCTGTGGGATAGTTCAACAGGGAATGTGGCAGATTTTGTCACCCATTTTACTTTCGCTATTGATTCCCATATGAACTTCTCCCATGCTGATGGATTGGTTTTCTTTCTCGCTCCCAATGGATCGCAGATTTCTGCACACTCAGAAGGACGCTTTCTAGGCCTCTCTGCGAATCTAAGCTCTACCAACTCTAGTACTGCATTTGTTGCAGTAGAGTTTGATACTTTCTATGACCATTCGACAAATACATGGGATCCGCTATGTGACCATGTTGGTATCAATGTAAACAGCGTGGCTTCTGTCAGTAAAACTTGTGTCTCATGGATGGATTACAACATACGCCACGGTCAAGAACTCCATGCTCAGGTCACATACGATTCTAGAGCAATGAACTTGAGCGTTATTTTTGGAGATGACGCTGAAAATTCTGTCAGCCTTTACTATCAGCCACTCAACCTCACAGAGTACTTGCCGGAATGGGTAGTTTTTGGTTTCTCGGCAACGACAGGGCAGTTGTTTGAGGCTCATTCTATTTTCTCATGGGAATTCAACTCTAGTCTACGAATCCTTGACACTGTAAATGGTACGACCAATACCGTCAACACACCTGATGGTGGCATGACACGAGGGAAAAAGAGTGAGTCCTGGGTGAGGGGGGCTATCTTAGGCTTAAGCTCTTTTGTGTTTCTTATCCTTGTTGCAGGATTTGGCTGGTATGGTTATAGGCTGAAGAGAAATAGAACTGATCAAAGTGGAGAAGAAGAAAACGTGCCCAGGATGGATGAAGAATTTGAACAGTCGAAGGGACCCAAGAAGTACTCCTACAAGGTATTGGCTATTGCGACTGACAACTTTGCCAATGCCCGGTTGCTCGGGAAAGGAGGTTTTGGGGGTGTGTATGAAGGCCACCTCGTTGATGTAGATTCCCATGTCGCCATTAAAAAGATCACTCCAAATTCCAAACAAGGTGTGAAGGAGTACGCCACTGAAGTGAAGACGATTAGACATCTCAGGCATAAAAATTTAGTGGAGCTCGTTGGCTGGTGTCATGAGAGAAACAACTTCCTCCTTGTGTACGAGTTCATGTCTAACGGTAGCTTAGACTCTCATTTATTTGAAGATAAAGCACCGTTGACATGGGAAAAGAGGTATAATATTGCTCAAGGTGTCGCCTTTGGACTGAAATACTTGCATGAGGATTTGAAACAATGCGTCATGCACCGGGATATAAAGTCTAGCAATATCCTACTCGATGCACATTTTGAGGCTAAATTGGGCGATTTTGGCCTGGCTCGGATAGTTGACCATGCCAAAGGCTCACAAACAACTCTAGTGGCAGGGACCATGGGATATTTGGCCCCTGAATGTATATATATGAGTAAGGCAAGTAAGGAATCCGATATCTATAGTTTTGGAGTTGTCCTCTTAGAAATTGCGTGTGGAAGAAAGGCTATTGAACAGAGAGCATCAGAAGACCAAGTCCGACTTGTGGAGTGGGTCTGGGAGCTCTATGGAACTGGAAAGCTATTAGATGTGGCAGATCCTAAGTTAGGAGAAAATTTCAATGCAAGACAAATGGAGTGCTCGATGATTGTAGGCCTCTGGTGCATTCATCCGGACCCTAACGAACGGCCTCCCATAAGCAAAGCAATAAGCTTTTTGAACTTTGATGCTTCACCACCCATTCTCCCACCAAAAATGCCCATCCCGACATATGTCGTGTCTCCATCTTCGATGCCCGAATTGTCGCACGTGTCGTCCGCAGCGTTCAGAAGCAGTGAACCATAAAGCGTTTACAGTAACGAACTCTCCACGTGTACCGGCTCTTCCAAAAAATCTTGCAGTTCATCTTCTTCTGCATTGCTTTCGAACACAGAGGAAGTTCGCTGTTTTTATGGGTTCTGTATTGCGACTTTTGTGTCCTAAGATTCGTAAGTATTACACTTATACAAGCGGACCTTTAATTACGAGTTTCTATTAGCTCTTCACTTTTGGAATTTCATATTACGTGTTAGAATTTGATGGTAGTATTTGGTATGAATTCTGATGTGAAAGTGTGTGTGTATTTGTTAATGGTACAAAACGGCAAGCGATGAAAAGGAAACAAATATTGCTTTATTGAGAAAGGATTACAAGGCTGATGGGTTTAGTTTTTTTTTTTTTTTTTTTTTCGGTTGGTCTCTCTTGTGTACACGACTGAACTGTCTTGCCTAATTATAGACTCAATCCACCGATTTATACAAGCAATTTATCTCCACAATTGTCAGAAATATATTTCTTGTTTTCAACCCTGGACATAAAGTTCTACCCCCTATCGAACTAGGGACTCGTAGATGTTAACCCCAGAGGAGTCCAGGATTTTACAGAAAATCGATCAAAACTTCAACATGACGGAATTATAGGAAAGATACAGAGCATGATCTGTTTCAGTGGCTATTAGCCATCTCAATCCAGGATTTTGTAATTTCGTGGCTTGCAAAATTATGTAGTCATGACAAAAATCGTATTGTCCTTCCTCCTACTCTTTACTTCTTTCTTTCGTACTCTCTATCTACATTCATAACCATCAAATTTACTCATTTTTACATGTGAAGTTTCAGGAGGAAAAACCAGTTCCAAGGTCTACCTAGGAATCAACGGATTTGGGTATTTATTTATTTATTTATTTATTTATTTATTTAGGATTTGAAATTCTGACATATAGTTCATACTTAAACCACTTGAATTCGCCCGGTTGGCAACTAGAATGTATCCTAAATGATTTTCGCAGAGCTGCATATAAATTTACCTACTCAATTCAGTCAAAAAAAGGTCATCTACACATGGACAATTATATTTATGACAAAATTACTTCAAAGTGGTCCGGTTCTAATAACTCTTTTACTAAATAAGACCAACTAAAAACAAATCACAAACTTAATCCTTTCTTTTAGCCATAGCGAACAAACTTAATGCAGAAAAAAAAATTCTAGAAGAGTTTCAATTCACTCCTCAAATGTGTTAATTATATTGCCTTTCCTAGCTTAAAACTAATAGAAATCCAAATACTAAAAATTAGAGACTTATTCTGTAATGACCCAATCCAATGAGGGTGGGAGTGATCATTGATGCCAGAGAGGGCCCAGGCAATGTGCGGCTCTAACTCTAAGTTGATGTGGGGATAAGAATTAACCGAATCTCACATCATCTAAGTATGGTGAGGTGATGTGATATATAAGGAGTAGCACCAGTCTTAACTATCAACGAGGCCCAATTGAGGTGCTCCACTTTGCTAGAGTGACAAAGTTGTGAGGGTGACCACTGCGTTGAGGTAGCAAGACCCAGAGCGAACAATATCAGTGAGGAGGGCGTGGAGACCCTTGTACCCCAAACAAGGCCTTTTTAGGTGAAGTCTAGAAGAATAAAATCGTGCATGCTGCAACTCAAAACAAACAATATTGTTAGCAAGTGAGGCAGAAGTCAATCTTTACAATGGGATCAGAGCCAAAAGCCTAGCCGGAAGTGTGTAGTTCGGGAATGAACCAAGCAAAAGCTAGGAAGCCTGTAACAACCCGGTCCGATAAGGGCTGGAGTGATCGCTAGAGCCAGAGAGGGACCGGACAAGGTGCAGCTTCTAGGATGGTGTGGCAGTAAGAATGAACTAAATCCCACAATGTCTAGATGCAGTAAGGTGGTGCTATATAAAATGTAGCACTAGTCTTAACTACCAACGAGGCCCACCTAAGGTGCTCCATTGTGCTAGAGGGACGAAGTTGTGAAGGCGACCGCTACGCTGTGGCAGCAGGACCTAGAGTGAACAATATCAGCAAGAAGGGCGCAAAAGCCTAAAAGAACAAAATCGTGCAGGCTCTGGCCCAAAACGAATAGTATCATTGGCAAATGGGGCCAGAGATCGGCCCTTACATATTCACTTTAAACGTTTATACTATTATTTCTTATGTCACTTAAGATTATGTTTAGTAACAATAACACATTAATTACACAACTTAAAGAATCGATGAATTCAGCTTGAGCCATAGCGTCTTCAAAATGACAAGAAAAACAAAATCATGTTCATCTCATGACTTGCCAGAAGTGAAATTTATATAAAAATGTAAAGTAGATTGGATTTTTTTCATTACATTTTTTGTCTCACCTTTTCTGTGCAACCATACTTTTTCACCATGCTAGCCAACTTTCAATTCAAAAAAACTTAACTAGATAGATGTATATCGTGTCTAAGTTTAACAAATGCCAAAAAGAGACTTACTGCATATGTTCACTTGTTCGGTAATTCTTTGAAGTCTCAATAAATTAGGTAAAAAACATTTGTGGGTTACTAATTTGATTTTCATTGTATCTATAATAGGTGAAATCTCGAGTACACTAAGATTTTTGAGTTTAACATTTAAGTAATTATTCAAATTGTTATATTAACTTCTTATTGGTTTCATTTTTATCTTTGGGAAAAGAAATATTTTCCAATATCTGAAATTTTTCTGTCGAGATTCTTTTCCGAATTTGCTTTATGTATGTTTATCATGTATGCTTTCGGTTGCCAATTCCATTGCAATGGCAAATTATGGTAAAAAAGACATCTTATTTTCATAGAATAAAAGTGTCTTTACCAGCTCTCACACTAATATTAGATACACGGGCCATAAGACTAGTTCTACACATAATGTCTCTCGCGGTTAATTTGAGCAGTTAGTTACATTTTGAAACAATAATATGGGGACGTGTACGAAAAGGTGCATGATGTCACGCCCCGAACCTCGAGCGCGCCAACATCCCACCATGGTCATGCAGATGCGACATTCCCAGGTAGTGTCGCCGACCCCATTCATTTATTAATGCGCAAGCGAAACGTATTATAAAACCCCTGACAATAAAATACGGGATAGAAAAGCAGGAAGCAAAACCACAACATAACACTTTCATAATTCAACAGAATTACAAACAGAGGTCTACAGCCAAAAGTCTACAAAAGACCGGCTCTTAAAATGGAATTGTCCTACGACCTACAAGTCAGACACGTTCTCTAATCTTATGACTTCACCTCTGCATCTCCTCAAGGCCAACAAAAGCTATCTGGTCGCTCCGTCCACCAGGGACCTGAAATTTTAATCACACAACCGGGATGAGACAATGTCTCAGCAAGTTCAACCCCCTAAACCCCTATTAGAAAGAAAATACGCCCAAGGGTGGCCTAGCCACATCACACAGAGAACTTACCTCGCCTCAATTCCTTCCTGCAAGTTAGCACAATTTGTATCACACAATCTCAGGTAGTAATAATAATTCAAACAATTGGAACACCATCACTTTCATATAAATCACGATCGCACTTAGCACGCATTCCAATTATTATTCACTGCCACACAAGGGCATAGCCTACTCGCGGGTCGGCTATCTACTAACATTACGGCTTTTCTAGAAGAATAAAGGTCCAGTCGGTCTCGCCACTACTGCGACCCAGCCACATCATTCTCTTGACGGCATTTCTAGAAGAATAAAGGTCCGATCGGTCTCGCCACTCTCTGCGACCAAGCCACGTCACTCTCTTGACGGCATTTCTAGCAGAATAAGGATCCAGTCGGTCTCGCCACTACTGCGACCTAGCCACGTTATTCTCTTGACGGCATTTTAGAAGAATAAAGGTCCAGTCGGTCTCACCACTATCGCGACCAAGCCACGTCACTCTCTTGACGGCATTTCTAGCGAGAATAAGGATCCAATCGGTCTCGCCACTACTGCGACCCAGCCACGTCATTCTCTTGACGGCATTTCTAGAAGAATAAAGGTCCAGTCGGTCTCGCCACTACTGCGACCCAGCCACGTCATTCTCTTGACGGCATTTCTAGAAGAATAAAGGTCCAGTCGGTCTCGCCACTACTGCGACCAAGCCACGTCATTCTCTTGACTGCATTTCTAGAAGAATAAAGGTCCAGTCGGTCTCGCCACTACTGCGACCAAGCCACGTCACTCTCTTGATGGCATTTCTAGCAGAATAAGGATCCAGTCGGCTTAGCCACTACTGCGACCCAAGCCTTTCAACTAGCACACGACAATTCGATACCGATCCCTGGATACTTTACATTTCACTCACGTAATCCAATTACGATATTAACCATTAACAATCCAATTTCAATGCCAAACTCGACACTTGGAATTTTCTAAATAAAATCCATAATTTTCACAATCCACACTCAATTTATAATAGCCAATCATCAATTTCAAAATCTGACTACACAAAAAAATCGCACGAAATTCTGAGAATTTAGGGGCCCGACAAAATTTTCGGAATTTAATAATTAATTAAATTTATTCCGAAAATAATTAAATAATAATATTTTAATAATTTCGAATAATATAATATTATTAAATTATTAAAAAATTTCGAAATATTTAAATAAATCAAAAGTAAGTTCCTTTATGTGACATCTCGTTTATATTAATATAACCACTCACTTAACCTTAAATTAAACACAATTTAAGTTAATCAAACACCTTAATATAATATACACTTAAATATATTAAACTAACCACCTAATAACACTTAACATAAACTAAGCACCCATAAAGCATCATTAACCCTCTAATCAAGGTTTAGTGAGTTAAACTCACCGGATTAACGAGCCGAGCGAACCAAAACGACGAGGACAACGCGAGGATCGACTTTCCTCAAGGCGGGCCAAGCATCTGGGCTTGGGAAGGCAGCCAAAACGGGCCAAAACCCCGCTGCAATACCCATTTTTGCAGCTACTGAGCAAGCTTGGAGGAGGGCTGATCCGGCGTTGGTTGGGGCGAGCAAGGGCGGCAAGGACTAGGCGGAGCTCCGGCGGGCTAAGGCGGGGGCGCACGGTGGCTAGAGGTGGCTGAGCCGTGGCCTAAACTAGCCGAACAGCCTCCCCGGAGGCGAAGACAAGCGAGGATGATGGTGAGGGAGGCGGCTCGCGAGACAGCAGCGGCGTGCGAGGCAGCGGACGACGCGAGAGGGGTGCGCGACGGCGATCTGGCTGGGCCATGGGCTGCTTCGGCGTCTTCGGATCTATTGGTGCATCGAGCTGCAGCGGAGATGGAGGAGAGGGGGGTGACGGTGGTGTGAGCGGTGGTGCTGGTGTGCGGACGAACGGTGACCGTGACGGCTCCAGCTCGCGACGAACGGTGGATGACGAGCGGCGAAGGAGGCGGCGTCCGAGCGGTCGGCTTGGCTGGTCCGGTCACGCATCCTCCCTTTTTCCTTTCTCTCTCCTTCCCAAGGTTGAAGATGATGGTGATGGCCCCTTTTTGGAGATTAAATCTCCACCCTCCACTTGCCAAGCCCTCAATTTTTGGCTTCAATCAGCATGACATCACCCCCATGATGTCATCTTCCACTATCTCCTCTCCCACAACATCCTTCAATGGGTCCATTTTATTTTTCTGCCGGGGCATGAAACTTTATACATTAATTTCTTTAATTCCATTCAATTCTCTTCCAATTGAGTCCAATTGAAGTCCATAAAATTAATCCAATGTCACCACGCGTTAATTCACATCTTCACTTGTCCATACAATCAACTTAAGTCCCAAAAGCGCAACCAAAAATAGGCCTACTAATTTCTCGAGCCAAATTAACCATTTTTCTGATTTAATTGCTGAAAAATTCGGCTTGCACGAAAAATCTTCCAAAGATTATTCAATGTTCCTAAAATGATTTGTGACACACCCAGACTTCCAATTTATGAATTCGATCTCAATTTCACGGTTAATTTCACTTTGGCACGATACTAGCGTGGCCCAACCTACCGAGTAGCCTTTAGAAATTTTCATGCATCTGACCTGTAGTTGATCATCTTAAGCCACAATGTACATCTTTGAAACATTGGCGACTTTCAATTGTCGGGGTAATCTCAATGTTTTAAATACGAACACAGGGTACCGAATCGATAGAAAAGTCGGCCCAGTGTCGATCGACAAGGATTATGCGATCTGGTGGAATCACCCACACTCGATCACATGCCTCTGTTGAGTCGACCTATCTCGATCTCTAATCGATTTTTATTTGTGCCGTAATGACCTTTGCAAATTAGCTCGGTCAAAAGGTCGCTTCCTAGCCAAATTCTCGAGTCCGATGCATTATAATTTCTTAATGACTTCACTCGATAGACTAGTTTTCACATGAGTGGTCGACTCAAGGAAAATAACTATATGCGTGCCAACGAAATGCCCGTCTCAATTTATTGAAAATATGATTGGAAAATCGGGATGTCACACACAACCTGTGTACCTATTATTTATTCGAATAAAAAACAAAGAGACTTGATGAGCCGCCTAAAGCCTGTGCTCGGGTTCTATAACCATCTCCTACACTGATCGAGCAAGCCCATCAAAGGGATCGCTGAATGAGTTGAGACGCGTATACTCTCCCATTAGTTATAGGTATGCTACAATCTTTGAATTGTGTACCCCCAAACCTCTAGTCACCACCATCTAAGTAGCATCGACGACACGTGACATACAATACGACACGACATAACACACCAATACGCCATTTATCAGAAAATAGAGAATTTCGATACATGCGACACGTTATATAGTAAATGCATATTTTTTTTAAGTACATGATAAATTATCATTTTTATGATTATTTCAATCAAGATTCAAATTCACAAGTAAATAAATAATAATAAAAGAGCCTAGAATGAATTTATACTAAAAACGTTTTTTCAACCATTTGTTAATATCATTCATTATTTCAATTTGACATATTCAATTACATTCCATCCCAATAATCCATAAAACTTGGAGGGGAAAAAAGCAATTTACATTCCAGTAACAATAAATCAAAAAGAAAAAAAAAAATCTGCATTCACCATCAAATATAACAATTAGTCTTTCCCCTTTAATATTTTTATATTATTTATTTTATTTTCATATTTTCATTTAGACCTCTCATTTATTGTTTTTTTTTTAAATTGACCCATGAGTGATGTCGGGAGAATTGACCAAGTGTCGGATTTTCCTACACCTATTAATCACGTGTTGGAATATGTCGAAATGTGTCGGACATGTATCGAAGTGTTCGACATGTATCGAAGTGTTTGATATGATACGAAGGTTTTCAAAGAGTGTTAGTATTTCCTAAACCACCATCACCATCTCTCTCTCTTTCTCTGGGCATATCAATTGGCTATTTTGGGTAAGCATTTCCCTTTGTGATCCAGCTCACGAAGCCTGTTTCTCCCTAGCTAATGAGCCTGTCCACCCATTGATTTGGTCTTGCTATTAGTAATGAGCTTGAAATGAATCAAATAAGCAATCTGATCACTTTCAATTAGATCATAGCCGAGTCTTACTTGAATATTAGTTTGTTGACCTCAAGTCAAGGTTTGAGGACCTCAAGCTTACGTTAATAAGGGTTTCGTTGACTTCAGATCAGCCTTTATGTCGATGGAAGTCTACGATCGTTATCAACCTCTATTCCAAGGTCGAGATCATCTTTGGCGTCTCCTCACAGAGAGAGAGAACCTCTATCCCAAGGTCGAGATCATCTTTGACGTCTCTTCACAGAGAGAGAGAGAGAGAACCTCTATCCCAAGGTCGAGATCATCTTTGACGTCTATTCGGAGAGAGAGAGAGAGAGAGAGATTTGGCAAAGGTGGTGGCATGTGGCGATAATAACCATAAGGGACATTTGTGGTTGCAGAGACAGAGAGAGAAAGAAGGTGGACAGAGAGAGTGAGCTAGAGATTTGTTTTATCTAGGTAAAATATCCGACTAAGGACAGGATGGGTGCGGATGATGGAAGCGTGCAATAGAAGCCCAATACCCTTATTTAGGAAATTACTAAGAGAGAGCCCAAATCTGAGTCTATCAATATATCTAGTTGGAGGCACATTCACTCGAAAGCTTAAACCAATTAATTAAAAACCACATAGGATATATTAATTGCTTCACACCGTACCCATTATCTGATGTAGGACTTCCTAATGCACTCACACGTGCATATCAACAATCTCCCCCCGCATTAATGTTAGGCTTGCTCCCCTTAATTCAGGTATCAATATGTAAGTCTCAACTTATATTTCCCATTGTTGCATGTGAGGACCACAACAACCATGATGTTTACCTTCATCATTGGTCTTTTTTTATCTAGACCAAACCATGAAAGTTGTCATTCAGACATGTTGCTACGCCACCACCCCAAAATCGCGTTGATCACAACATTCCTTGCTTGAAATATTCATTGAACACCTAAGTAGATTGAGGACCCACCAATCAACCATTGACTCTAGTGCCATTTGTTAAGAGCACACATCAAAACCCAATACCTTCACTTAGGAGATTGCCAATAGAGAACATTCAAGTCTACGTCTGTCGACAAATGCAATTAGACCCATATTCACTCAAAACTTAGGCTAACGAGTTATGAACTAACTAAAATTTATTAACTAATTCACGCCACAATAATTATCCAAAGTGGCACTTTCTAACAAAATTTGCACGCGCATCCCAATAGGAGGCCCCAACTTAGACATTTAAACCAACGTAAGTTAGGGGAAAGAATAACCACCGAAAAAAACAAAAGTAAAGACTATTGCTAGTAGAGAAGCATGCATATCATTTTCAAGTACATTAGATTTCATGATGAAATTAAGAAAACTTAGGCGAGTGATTGTTGTTGAATTTGCATTAAGAGCCAATTTTTATTAGAATGATTAGGAGAAAGGATATGAGACTTTAGGTTGTATATAAATCGGGATAAAAAGAGAATCAAGGCAATAATGATGAGAGGAGAAACCTAACCGTAGGATTATACACAGAGAGAGAGAGAGAGAGAGAGAGAGAGAGAGAGAGAGAGAGAGAGAGAGAGAGAGAGAGAGATTTGAAAGATTTTGAAGTGATTTTAGCCGACAAAGATCATTGAAGACATTGGAAGCAGGAGGTCACGAGGATCTTGGAGGGTAATTCAACTTCTTGTTTGTTAACAACTTGAAGGATTCATAAAAGTATGTGATTAGCATAGTTGATTGGTGGTTCACTTTCAAAGTGAATTGGTGTTCGGTGAAAATCTCAATAAAAAAATTCCATGATCATCATAGTTTGCAGGCGACCTTCTAATTCACTTTGACAAAAGGGACTTGGATGAAAGTGGGCGTCGTGATGTAGTAATGTGTTCCGATAGTTCAATCTAAATAAAGACTTCAAGAATGAAGGTGGCGTTTCCGTTGTTGTAATCCTCACAAGATAATAGAGTGAAGATTCAAGTTGAGATAAGAAGATGCAAAAGGACACCGGAATTAAGAGAGAGCAAACTTAAAATTGAGTTTTTACATAAATAGGATATTGTTAACATGCATGTGTGAATTATATTAGAAAAGTCCTATCTTGGAGAAATAGTGTGGTGTTGAGCAATTAATTTATCTTAATTGGTCCATAATTTATTGACTTAAACTTTTAAGTGAAACTAATGTCTTCGACGTACAGATCTGATTTAGTTAAATCCCTTTGCCAGGTCTTAAATGAATTCTATTTCCAAATGCCACTTCTTCCCGTCGCACCCGTCTTCAGGACGATCTAGTCACAGGGTTTCTTCCTATTTATAAGCCACAGCTCACTTCGACGTTTCCAATTTCCCATAGAATCTCCGGAGCTTTCTAGCCACTATAGTTTTGTTTTTTTTATCTTCTTTGTCTGAAAATAGGTTTGATTTGTTGGGGGATTAATTGATTGGATACCCGAGAACCATAATCTTTCCTAGGAACAGCTTCGACGACGATAGATAGGGGTCAGGTTTGTAATGTAGTTCGCTCAGCTCGCAGCGGACTTGTTCTATTCTAGTGGAAAGACATTTCTCTCTGGGAAAAAACATAATCTTTCTGAAATGAGTATCTCCATAGCATTTGAACCTATTTACTTCACCAGAAGTTTTTTAATGAGAGAACTCCTCCATGGTCTCTCGAGAAATTCCTTTCATTTATGATCCATGGGGGGGACCCCTAAAGATATCAAAGAAGTTGCTGGCTGCGGACCAGAGTAAGCTTCCAGCTTTCAGAGAATGAAGTTCCCGAAGATGGGTTATCTGTTCTAAAAAAATGTTGCTCCAATCTGACCCTTGGTTCTCATGAGTGATCCATCGTTTTGCTTTTCTTTTGATTTTTAAATCTCTCATTTTATTTATTTAGTTTTTAATAATAAAAAAATTTACGTCGATTGTCATGTTAACGTGATTGGCCACAAAAGCCGTCACGTAAGATCATTTATACTGAAATAATAAGGGGACTATATTTTTACCTTGAGCAGGATTCGTGCCTGTTTTTTAGACAATTAAACACTAGGACTAGATTTTCCGCATACTATAAAATACATTAACAATTTTGGGATTTGGATTTTAAATTTACTAATACAAATTGAAAATATATATCGAGAGAACTCAGATATAGATCTTCAATCTCAATCTAAAATCTTCTAAGACTGCGACATCAACCTACTATCAAAGTTTGCTGAATAGTGATCTCCGAGGTTGACCACAAAGAGATAGATAGAGAGACTATTGTAATTGTGATAGCAGTTGTGGTGACAAGTAATGAGGATGGCAACAGTAAGAGTAGAACATATTTCATATGACAAATATATCGTGTGCTAGTAATGAATGTAATTGATCAATTAAAAGTGAAAAGCATATACACATACAACCATGGGCCACATGGCTCTCAAATGCACTCATATTGACAAGATAATCAAGGAATCAGATATTTATAGCTTTGGGATTGTTCATATGCAGATAGCATGCAAAAGAAAAGTAAATGACTCGAGGCATTCAAGGGACCATGTGGATCTTCTGGAGTGGGTTTGGGAGCATTATGGAACAGGAAGCCTTTTCGAATATATCAGCTTTTTTTTTTTTTTTTTTCCGAAGCACCCATGTAATAATTTCTTCATACAAGATGGCCGCTGCCAATGAAGCAGACGATACATGTGCTCAGTTCTCAACATTTTGTTTGTGTTTCGGACCAAGTTAATGGCTTCATAATTGTAGAATTATTTTGCGAGGACAGAAAATTTCGGAGGCTAAAGTTAAAACCAAGAAGTCTCTGACCAATTTTGGCGATGAGAACACGAATTTAAAATTTGCTATTAAAGTGTCGAGCTCCATTAGGTACTGGCAGTGCATGTATCGGGTGCCAAAATCAAGTAAAAGAAGTTTTAAGTGAAAGTGAGAGTAATTAGATACTTCAGTAGGCTCAAGTTTTGAGCCCCTATTGAATCTCCCAATTCTGAAGGTATATGGACTTGACAAACAATCTCACTGATCATCACCCATTGCCGAGTTGTGATTTTGGAATCAAGTTCTAGCAGCAAACTGGCACCGCGAAAGAGAGGATCTTAAGAGATAAGTTGTGATTTTGTGGCGGAATTTTCTCTTTGTGATGAACCTTTTCATTGCTCAAAACCTTCTTGGTGATGGGACTAGAATTCCGTCGGCATATGTCAAGTATCTAATGAAGAACAAGGTTTTCCTTGTGAGATGCTCTAGCTTTAGCTACAAAATTTGCACTTTCATCCCGTAAATTGAACTTTCGATAGTGAAGCTAAGCCGTATAAAGGCAAGCAGCCCTTATAGCAGCAATAACAAACGGCCTACTTATAGTCTTTTCCCATTTTCCCAAAATCTTTTTGATATTCTTGTCTGCTGCGAGGGAACTCTAACCTCACAATCAAAGGTTCCCTCTTAAATGTAAGATGAGATTTTGGTTAGTGCATATCACCTTTGTGGCCAAGTTCATTGCTAAATTTAGTCGCTATAACATATGCTTCTGAGAATTTATTTGGATTCGCCTTCACTTAGTACGTTTTGTTTAATCTTGTTTAAATCTAAATCTCGAGAGTCATGCTTTTAGACTTTTTCTTTTAATTTGAAATTCCCAAAACTATCAAATGTTGCCATATAGATTGATTTATGATTTTCCACAATTTTTTTTTTGAAATTAAGATAATGTTTTAAATCTTAACAATAAAATTTTTAAATTTTATTTATTTATTTATTGAAGTCCCAAACAGATGCACAATGTCGTGGAAGAGGCCTCTTAATAGGTCTTGATGTGCCAGTAAGAGTGTATGACAAGCTGAGGCCAATGCCTCTTCCCACGCCTCAAGTTGACTATTCCCTCAGCGTGTCCCAGACTTCAGCCCGACTTCTCTTTTTCTACAAAACCAAGTTACAAGGTTCCTAGAAATTCCAAATATTTCCCAAAGCATGAACTTTTTGACTTGGACCCGGGCTGTAATTTTGTGCACCTTAATTTACGCAAACAATCTGTCTTTCTATAAAATCACCAGGAGAAGACATTCTCTCTCTTCTTCTTCTTCTTCGTCTTATTGGCTTTGTAGCTCCACCTCGATCCTCATCCGACAATCCAGGTTCCCTCTCTCTCTCTGCGCGTGTGTAATGTTTATGGTATTTTCGCTTTGTTAGTCCGTGTTTAGTGAAGCTTTTCTTATCATTTATCCGTCAACAAGTAGCCATTAACAGTTCTATTGTTATTATTTTAGACATAAACAAGTAGCCATTAGCAGTTGCTGCTATATATTTGTGCAGCATTCGTCTTGGTATTATACCCCAGCTTTTACGGCAGCTCTAGAAAAGGCTGGGAGAGTCGGGGACGGGTTCAAATCTCGGTAGATGGGATTCTGGTCTTGTGTAGTTTCCCCGTCTTACCGAGAGGAAAGGAAAAAAAGAGAGGATTATATTGCTAGAAACATTCGACAAAAAGCACAAAACGATTATAGGTCTTGGAGTGCATCGCAAGATTTTGGGACATATTGTTTCAACTGGCCCAATTAGACAGTTGAAAAGCAGTTGTTAGTTGCTGGTAAGTTTCTCGTGGATGAGTCCATCCATGAGGGAAGCGACTTTATCCCATGATTCAAGTTGATACGTTTCTTTCCCTAGTCAATGGGGAGTTGCACCTCAAGACATGTAGTCTCCTTCATCCTAGCTCTGTAGACAGACTTTGTCGATCGACTTGCTATTGACATGTCTCTATCTTCTTCGGCTGTGGGCTAGTATTTAGCAAGAATTTTGTATTTTTCTGCATTTGCTTGAAAAGAAGTTGCATAAAATAAGAATAAACAGAGTTATTTACAAACACCATCAGAAATAGAGTTGTTTGCAAACACTAGCGTGAGGTAGACATGCTCATATGTTGCTAAATCGGATTTTAGATAGCATGATGTATTATATGGTGCGTGGACCATGTAGATCAGGCACATCCGGACTGTTGATCGTGTGTACCCCATAATGAGATCCACACAAGTAGATTTAAATGATATTGATCCCCATGATCTATCAACCATAGAGTAACTTCTCGGGGAATGCTTAAGTTTGTTTCTCGGCCATGTAGACGTTACCTATTACTTTAAAAAACAAATCAACGCACTGGTTTATCAGATGTCAGTTATGTAATGAACAAGAATTGACATGTACTCATATGCAAACGCTGTACGTAGATGTCAGTCAGTATTGACATCAGTGATACATTGTGCAGCAACTCCATGTCTAATGCAGCTACTCTAAGCTAGTTCAGCTTCCCCATTAGAAGCGTTAGATCAATGTAGTCTCAAATCATCCTTCTTGAGGCCATTTCATTTGAACCAATATAAGTTGTGATTATTTGAGGCTACCGGTTATATGCTAAAGAAATCGTATTTGGTTGCTAGGATTAAGGCCATTCTGCGTGATGTGGTGGAGGTACTTGGGTTTTCAAAGAAACTGATGTGCAATTCTAGATTGCAAAAAGGCACGACAGGTTGAACCTAAGGAAATACAGTGAGAGATCTACAGTTTGTAGTGACGAGGTGTTTGGCATTAAGCACACCAACGCAATGTTTTCAAAGGTTGTTAGATGAATTGACATTTTGATTAAGATCAAGCAGTGCAAGTACACAATTTTGCTTTCGTAAGTTCTAAGCCGCATCTGCTTTCAGTTGCTGTGCTGTGCCATGTTCATTCTCAATTGTCCCCACAAGAAATTTCTTCCAAGTCCATCGATTCAGAATCTCTTGGCTTCTAAGGGATCAAGCTACTGCATTACATAAAGAGGTGGAGCACAAGTGACCGATTGAGTTGAAGTCACTCGCTAGCTCTGATATTTCAAGAAACTATAGCAAAATGCTTTGCCATGGAATAGTGTATGATTCATGTACATCTTGGCCCCCAAAATTTTCTAGATTTTGCAATGGTGATCATACTCTTCATTCATTCCTATTGCACCTCCTAACGCTAAATCGGATTTTGCAATAGGATTTCCCCCTAGACGCATAGTATCAGCTGCTGTCTATGTTATCAACTAGATGAATGTTGTTGATAACAACAGTGATAAAATAGTATAACATCCATGTCATACTTCTTCCAATTCCTTTTCAGAGCATGGAATGATTTGAAATGTCTATTGGCCATCCTCAAACATTTGGTTTCTATTAGAGCTTCTATCACTGAGATTGTGCAATTAACTTTTGTATTTCTGTTTAATTGTTCATCAATGACTCAAAATTTCAGACTTCGGTCACTGCCGGTGCTCCCCCCAGTGAGCAGGAGCTAGTGAAAGAATGCAAACAAGCCTCTGAATCTTCGGAAAAATTATCGTTCACAGCTCTATGAGAATGCGTCTGACGAAAGAGGCTCTAGCACAAACACTCTTCATCCTTTCATTAAGCATTCCATCTGCCAATTCTGAATCCTTCCAGAACATTTCTTTCCATTTCCCATCTTTTCGAATGAACGATCAGAGAATAAATTTTCAGGGAAATGCCTCCATTGTGAACTCTAATATCCAACTCACTCAAGGTGAGCCATTGGAGGATCCCACGGACGCAGTTGGCCGAGCAACATATTATCAGCCCATGCAACTGTGGGATAGTTCAACGGGGAATGTGACAGATTTTGTCAGCACGTTTACTTTCGCTATTGACTCCCATAAGAACCACTCCCGTGCTGAAGGAATGGTTTTCTTTCTCGTTCCCAATGGATCGCAGATCCCTGAGCACTCAGGACGCTTTCTAGGCCTCACCAATTCAAATCCAAACACTACCAACACTAGTGCATTTGTTGCGGTAGAGTTTGATACTTTCCAACAAAATTTGACAAATGTGTGGGATCCGCCATGTGATCATATTGGCATTGATGTGAAAAGCCTCACTTCTGTCAATGCAACTTGTGTCTCGTGGATGGATTACAGTATATTCCATGGTCAAAAATTCCATGCTACCGTCACATACAATGCTAGAGCAATGAGCTTGAGTGTTCTTTTTGGAGATAATGCCGAAAATTCTACCAGCCTTTACTATCAGCCACTCAACCTGACAGAGTACTTGCCAGAGTGGGTGGTTTTCGGTTTCTCGGCATCGACCGGGCAGTTTCTTGAGGCTCATACTATTTTCACATGGGAATTCAAATCTGGTCCACATATGTTCGACACTCCTACATGTCATGCAACTCGAGAAAAACAGGGCGAGTCATGGTATAGGGGGGTTATCATAGGCTTAAGCTCTTTGATGTCGCTTATCCTTGTTGCAGGATTTGGCTGGTACGGTTACAAGCTAAAGAGAAATAGAAATGGTCAAAGTAGAGAAGAAGAAGATTTTCGTGGGATCGGTGAAGGATTTGGACAGTCGAAGGGACCCAAGAAGTACTCCTACAAGGTCTTGGCCGGGGCAACTAACAACTTTTCCAATTCCCGGTTGCTCGGGGAAGGGGGTTTTGGAGGAGTGTATGAAGGCCACCTCGATGATGTAAATTCCCATGTCGCTATCAAGAAGATCACTCCAGAGTCCAACCAAGGTGTGAAGGAGTATGCCACCGAAGTGAAGACAATTCGACATCTCAGGCATAAGAATTTAGTGGAGCTTGTTGGCTGGTGTCATGAGAGAAGCAAGTTTCTCCTTGTGTATGAGTACATGTCCAACCGAAGCTTGGACTCTCACTTATTCAAAGACAAAGTACTGCTAACATGGGAAAGGAGGTACAATATTGCTAAAGGCATTGCCTTAGGCCTGAAATACTTGCATGAGGATTTGAAACACTGCGTTGTGCACAGGGATATAAAGTCTAGCAATATCCTACTCGACACACATTTCGAGGCTAAATTGGGCGATTTTGGCCTAGCTCGGATAGTCGACCATGCCAAAGGGTCGCAAACCACTGTATTGGCTGGGACACTGGGATATTTGGCCCCCGAATGTATCTACACAGGCAAGGCAAGTAGGGAATCTGATGTCTATAGCTTTGGAGTTGTACTCCTAGAAATAGCCTGTGGACGAAAAGTTATCGACCCGAGAGCATCAGAAGACCAAGTCCAACTGGTGGAGTGGGCCTGGGAGCTCTATGGAATTGGAAAGCTATTAAATGCAGTGGATCTGAAGTTAGGAGAAAATTTTGACACAAGACAAATGGAGTGCTTGATGATTGTTGGCCTCTGGTGCGCTCATCCGGATCCTAAGGAACGGCCTCCCATAAGCAAGGCGATAACCTTTTTGAACTTCGACGCTTCCCCGCCCATTCTCCCACTAAAGTTGCCCATCCCGACATATATTGTGCCTCCAACTTCGACGCCTGAATTGTCACACATTTCGTCCGCATTTACCAGCTCTTCCTAGAAATCTTCAAGTTCAGCTTCTTCTGAATTTCTTTCGAACGCAGAATAAGTTCACTGCGTTTGTGGGTTATGTATTGCAACTGTGTCCTACGATCAGTAAGTATTACATGTATATAAGCACTGCTGCTTGTTGCTGCGGCTTGTTAGATTGGACGGAATTGACTGTTCTGTGGAAGCCGAAGCCGGAGAATCTTGTTTCCCTGTAATGTTAACGACGTGGAACTATTGCTGCGAGCGTCGGTGGTTGTCATTAGTCATCCGTTGCTTTGCTTTTCTTTATATTTTTAAATCCCTAAATTTATTTCTTTAGCTTTTGATAATGAAAAAATGTCACGTTAATTGTCATGCTAACACGATTAAAGATTGGGACTAGACTTTTCTTCAAAGAATAGTAATACGTGAAACAATTTTTGGGATTTGGCCTTCAATTTATATAAATAAGTATATTTAAATCAAGAGGACTCAGATCGAGATCTTCAACCTCAATCAAAGGTCATTTAAGATCGTGACATTCATCAACTAACAGAGGTTAATGAATAGTGATTTGGGAGGCTGACTGCTTTCTAAGGAGATAGATGGAAAGACTATTGTAATTGCGATGGCCACTGTGGTGACAAATGATGAGGATGACAGCTATCACGAACGATGCAATGAGCTGTGATAGAACAAAAAGTATTTTATATGATGTATATATCACGTGACAATGACATGAGATATAATCAATTAATCAAAACTGAGGGCATATACACATGCAACATCATGGGTTTCCAGGGTCTTAAATGCATTCAAATCAGCAAGGTGAGTAAGGAATTGGACATCTATAACTTCGGAGTTGTCCTTCTTGAGATACTGTGTTGAAGAGAAGTCGTTGACTCAAGGCCGGTCTCATGCCCGGCTTGTGGACTGGGTTTGGGAGCATTATGGAGCAAGAAGCCTTTTGGAAGCATCAAATCCAAGATTAGGAGAAGAGTTTGATGAGAAACAAGTTCAATGCTTGACAATTCTAGGGCTTTGGGGTGCTCATTTAGATTATAAGCTCAAGCCTTCTTCTATCAGAGAAGCAACAAAGTGTCCTTAACGATGAGGCTTGGCCATCAGACCTTCCCATACAGATGCCTATCTCAACATATCAGCTCCTCTTTCCGGAACATCCATGTTATCATTTCGGAGACTAAATTTTGAACCAGAAAGTCCGCGACTAATTTTGTCGATTAATACGGGAATTTAAAAAGTCCAATTAACAATTCGAGTTACCAGGAAATATCAGAGCTACAAGGCCCCACTAAAGATATGGCCTTTGGGGACGAAGTTGTGATTTTGTTGATTAAATTCTTCTTAGTGATGAATATTTTGATTGCTCGAGATCTTTTTGGTGACGGACCTAGAATTTTGTCAGCATAAGTCAAGTATCTAGTGATGAAAAAGTTTTCATCTTCAGATAATCAACATTTATCGACCGAATTTGCATTTTCAATCCCTAAAGATGATTTATTTCTTCTACTTTTCTTTTTCTCTCTCGAAATGCAGAGTCCCCTTCTACCGCTATGGTAGCTTTCTCTCTCGAAATGCAGAGTCCCCTTCTACCGTTATGGTAGTTTCCGTCAAGACCCTCTTTTCCAAATTGTTTCCTTCCAAATCTGCTATATCGCAGTAATTCTAGTGCCGAATCCTCTCTACCCCTTGATAATTGACCCATTCCAATCGGCGATGAGGGCTTCAGTTAACTGTAACCCCTTTCTTCCAGTTTTTTGAGCGAGTTTTCCCCACGTTGATGTTATCCATTGGTCGCTGGGGGTTCGTGTGCGTTTTGGCCCTCTCTGCTTCAAGAACCACTCGGCACCTACTCTTCTGGCCGTGGGTTTCAGTTGGTCTCCTTGCTGCATGTCCCCGATGGTGCGATTTCAGGTGGTCCCAGGTACTTCAGCTTAGAAATTTGTTTTTTCAAATAGCATCGGATTAGGGTGGGTTGTATACGACCAGCTACAGGACAATTTGCAAGAAATAACAAGTTTTACCTCATTTGCTGACAAGAGTGTCCAGTTGGTCGACGACTAGTAGTGTTGGTTTCCGAGTATCTATGTGCTTCGGTTGGCCTTTGTCGGTATAATCTGTTCGTAACTAGTCGCGAGCCTCAATCCATCCTCTTATCTCTTCGCTCCTGTCCTCATGGCTTATGAAGTCTGGCAATGGGCTGAGATGGCTTGCCCGGAAAAGCCATCAGTAGCAATATGAAATTTCTATGTTGGAACTGTCAGGGACTCGGCTCATCCCTGACGGTTCAAGCCCTAAAGACCCTAGTGGTCAAAGAGAAGCTAGATGTGATTTTTTTGATGGAAACAAAGAATAGAGAGCAAGTTATTTCACGGGTTCAACGCAGAATTCAGTTTTCTCAATCCTATGTAATTAACCCAGAGGGCAAAGCAGGAGGGCTGACCTTGTTATGGCAGTCTAATATATCTATAAGTGTAGAACTAGCAACTCCAGACTTCATGGACACTATCTGTACAGACACAGGGAAAGGTATACCGATGAGACTGACCTATGTCCATGCCCCAGCAACTCCTCAATTGCGCCTACCATTATGGACAGCACTTCACAGAATTGCAGCGGCTAATTCCTTACCTTGGGTCTGCGCCGAGGACTTCAATGAAATCACCTATCCATGGGAGAAGGTTGGTCAGAGATCCCCTGACTTTTCTCGTATGCATTCATTTCGAGAAGTCCTACATGATTGTGCATTGCTGGAAATTGAAAGCAAGGGCTGCGCGTTTACCCGGACGAATCAACGTGAGGGGATGAGCTGGTGAAAGAAAGATTAGACCGAGTTCTTTGTACCGGAATTGGAGAATCTTATTTCCAGAGGCTGAAGTCTTCGCTTTACCTGCAGTTGGATCGGATCATAGTCCCCTGGTGCTAAATACTGAAGTTAGAAAACCTCGTGCTGGCAAGACCTTCAAATTTGAAGCATATTGGTTAGAGAACCACACCTGTCGGAATGTCATTGCCAAAGCCTGGTCTTCTGTTCCAACTAGGGGTAACACCCTACAATATAAATTAACACAGGTTAGAAGGGCTCTTTTGCAATGGAGTAAAAGTACATTCTATCAAGCTCATGAACAGATTGCAAATCTACAACAACAGTTGCAATTGTTAACAAATCAGACCCATCCTTCCAACGACAAACAACTAGTCCATGAATTGAAAGCAAAGTTACACAATGCGTGGAAGTAGGAGGAACAGTATTGGGCTATGCGGTCAAGGATAAACTGGCTTCGGTGGGGTGACAGAAATACTAAATTCTTTCACGCGACAACTATTCAACGCAGAAATAGAAACAGAATTAGAATGTTGCTAGATGACAATCAACAATGGGTCCGTGATGACAATTGTCTTAAAGACATGACACTAGAGTTCTTCTCCAAGCTATACCAAACTGAAGGCTCTCGAGCTTATGTACCAATTCTAGAGAAGTGTGATAGTATGGTAACCTCTGTGATGAATGATCACCTCATCTCAAATGTTACTCGTGAGGAAGTGAAACAAGCCGCTTTTCAGTTGGGGAAAACTCAAGCACCGGGTCCTGATGGTTTTAATGGTCTCTTTTATCAACATCACTGGGATATCTTAGAAGATCAGGTATTTTCTACAGTACAACTATTTTTTCAATCTGGTATCTTGTCCCCAGAGCTAAACCGTACCAATCTAACACTAGTGCCTAAAGTTCCCACTCCAGAAGGTCTCGACCAGTACCGTCCTATCAGTCTTTGCAACTATGCATACAAGATAATATCCAAGGTGCTAGCCAACAGACTGAAACCTCTTCTTCCTGATCTCATCTCAAAAGAACAAAGTGCTTTTGTAAGTGGACGTCAGATACAAGACAATATTTTAATTGTATAGGAAGTCCTTCATCAACTCAAGACGAGAAAACGTAAGCGAAAATTTTAGGCTATTGTCAAAATGGACATGAAAAAGGCCTATGATCGTGTTGAATGGGACTTTCTCGAGATTATCTACTCAAGATCGGCTTTCACTCCACATGGGTACAATGGGTTATGCAAAGTGCATCGCTACGACATCCATTAGCGTCAAATTTAATGGGGAACAACCGAACTACTTTCATCCGACGCGTGGCCTTCGACAGGAGATCCTCTTTCCCCTTATTTGTTTATTCTATTGGCAAATCTGTTGACTACCCTTATTCACCAAGCTGTCCGGATGGGAAGCTTAAAAGGTATACAGCTTAACAGGTGGTGTCCAACTCTGACTCATTTGTTTTTTGCTGACGATGCTATTTTCTTCCTAGATGGGTCAGTATTGGAATGCCAAGAATTGGCCAATATCCTCAATCGCATTGTCTTGCAACGGGACATGCAATTAATAGAAATAAGTCTGGCATCTTTTTCAGCAAACCTTGCCCAGATGTTCTTAAAATTAGATTGGCACAGGAACTCAGAATCCCCGTGCTGGACAAAACTGGTAAATACCTAGGTATTCCATCGGACTGGGGAAGATCTAAACGTGATATGTTTGCATGGATTCTAGGGAAAGTCGATGCTAAGCTAGATGGATGGAAAGAAAATCTTATGTCGAAAGGTGGAAAGGAGATTCTGATAAAAAGTGTAGTACAGGTGATCCCCCAATATGCTATGTCAATTTTTAAAATCCCTGTGTCGCTTTGCAAAAGTATCGAAAGGAAAATTGCACGCTTTTGGTGGCAAAATGATAGTAAAAGATCAGGAATACACTGGAAGAGTTGGGAGGCACTGAAGATTAGGAAGGAATTGGGAGGACTTGGGTTTAGAGACCTTGTCGACTTCAATAAAGCTATGTTGGGTAAACAGCTCCGGCGGCTATTGCAACAACCTACTTCATTATGGGCTACTCTATTTAAAGGCTTGTATTATCCTGACCAGGATTTTTTAAAGGCTTTACCGAGTTCTAAGCCTTCTTGGGGTTGGCGGAGTCTCCTAGCAGGACGGGACACTATATCATCAAAAATCCAATGGTCGATAGGAGATGGCACTAAAATAAAGATTCGAGAACACCGTTGGCTTTCGACGGTAAGTTAAGAGGAAATGCAACGTCGACGAACCTAAGAGAGTTGGGTGATCGATTGTTCCAGAATCAAATCAATGGAATAGGCCATTACTAGATCATCTCTTTGATGTTGAGACAATTGCTGAAATTATGAAGATTCCAATCCGACCTTAGTATATGACTGATCATATCATTTGGCCGTGCACAGCTAGTGGTATGTATACTGTTAAAAGTGCTTATATTTTTCTTCGACAGGATCAAAATACTTCTATCCTAAACAGAGCTTCCTCATCCTATCAACCACCACCGAGCCTCTGGAAAAAACTCTGGAAACTTCAGATCCCCCCCAAACTTAATTTTTTCCTTTGGTCCTTACACCAGAATGCATTGCCCACTAAAGACAATCTCTTCTGCGAAACATTTGTGCTGATCCTATCTCGCTCTCTTTGTTCAACTCAACAACCGTGAAACCCTGGAACACTTATTTTTACTATGTCCATGGACATCACAAGTGTGGTCTTATTCCCAGATCAATATACCAATTCTTCCCACAGAAATTCACCGATTAGATGAATGGCAAGCAAGTCATATGAATGTAGGGCAGAGTGTACCTGGCATGGAGTTTCTTGTCAATCTGGTATGGCAAATATGGAAATCGCGCAATCGATTCATCTTCAACCAGCAAACTCCTGATCCTCTTCAAATTGTTGCAACCGCAACCGAACAAGCTCGACTGGCCCGCGATGTCTTCTCCCATGTTCCGGTGGATGGCTCAGGTTGTAGAGATCCCCATTCTCGCACAGGCAGCTCAACAGGATTAGCAACACAGTTGCCTACCGTGGTACCCACCAGCGGAGATTCGACTGCCTCAACGCGACGAGAACCCGATCCTGGTTCAGCTTGGAGGCCCCCCGATCCAGGTGCCCTGAAAATTAATATTGATGGGGCTTTTAACCCAGGAAGCACTACTGGATCAACTGCCTATATCTGTCGTGATCACGAAGGGAAGTTGATTGAAGGTTTCACACGAACACTATCTGCTCATTCGGCATTAGAGGTAGAAATCCAGGCGTTGGTAGTTGCCCTGCAGCACTTGAATTGATTGCTGAAGCCGCAGCTTTGCTGCTCTGTTTTGCCCGTGCTTCTGTTAGGTTTTGCAGAAGAGCAGCGAATGCCCCTGCTGACTGGGCTGCCAAGGCCCAAAACAACGGCCATTTACCTTCTAACTGGGCCGCTTTCCCTCCCCCTGCTTTGTTACATCTTCTAGCTTGTGATGTATGTGAAGCCGATTGTAACTTTCGGTATTAGCTAATGAATCGTTTATTTCATGACCAAAAAAAAAAAAATCCCTAAAGATGATTTATATATAATTTTTCAAAGATTTTCTGAAATTCCAATTATATTAAAAAAATTAACGAGAAAAAAGTACCTTCTATTTTTATCTAGGTCCAAAAACAAACAGGTTACTTGAAAATACCGTACATACATCAATGCCCCTCGTAGATCTTCATGTCTGCTGACTATGCTTCCGATTTTCGCGTTAGAGGCTTGTTTGATTGATGGATTCTTCTTTAGTTTTTCATTGGAGGATGGAAAAGATGATGGGAAAGGGCACATGAAAATGTCGCCTGGTTCTACACAGGTCGATAATCTCCCAAAGCATGACCTTGACTTGGAGGCGGCCGTTCTTTATTCCACCTGTATTTTTTGAACGGTCCGCTTTTATCCAATATAATTGACGAAACAGAGATATTCTCTTCCTTCACCCTCTCCCTCTCAGTCTCATCTTTGGCTATGGCTCAACTTTCATTCAAAGATCCAGGTTCTCTCTCTCTCTCTCTCTCTCTGCGTGTGCCTAGCATTATGGTATTTTTGTTGGTTTGTCAAAGGATTTTGAACAGAGTTTAGTGAATATGCTAACAAGGAGCCATTAACAATTTCAAATCATTCTTCTGCACCAACAAGTAGCCATTAACGGTTGCTACTATACATTAGTGCAGTGTTCGTCTTGGTGTCATGCACAGGCTTTTATGGCGGCACTAGAAATTACCAAAAAAATCATAAATCTATTACAATTATACCGATTTAGTTTTAAACTTATTTTTTTGGCCAATTGAGTCCTAAAACTTTTACAATTGTACAATTTAGCCCTTCCAACCAAATTTGACCAACTAGCACTAACATGGATGGCAACCAGTGCCACGAACAATATTTCAATATTATTTTATTTTTTCTAATTTTTTAAATCTTTTCTTCTTTTTTTTTTCTTTTTTTTCTCTCCCTCCCTCCTTCTTTAGGCGATCGGCCAAAGGGGAGGGCCGGTCACTGGACTAAGGCAATTGGCCAAGCTTGATTGTGGGTGAGCTCGCCCCGCCATCACTAGGCGAGGGTGGCCTAGCCATCGGCAAGGCAAGCCCTCGCTAGATCGAGCGAGGGTGAGCCCCCTTGCCGGATCCACTAGCAAGGGATTAGTGAGCTCACCTTCGCCTAGATCCGGAAAGGGCTCGCCTCGCAGTCGAGCTTGCCCAACCACTGGCAAGGCGAGCCCCTGCCGGATTTGGCGAGGGCTTGCCATGCCAATAGCTAGGCGAGGGCAAACTTGGCGATTCACTGGCGAGGCTCGCCCTTGCCCAGATCTAGTGAGGGCTTGCCTCTCTAGTGGCCAGGTGGCCGTCACCCAGCGATGGCTGGGCGAGCTCGCCCTCAATGAGGCCTGGCCAACCGCCTTAAAGGCGAAGGGGGTCATATCTTCGTAGATGGAATTCTAGACCTGTGGAGTTCCCCGCAATACCAAGTGAAAAATAAGAGGAATATGTTGCTCTAATTTTTCAATAAAGAGGATTAAATGGTTATCAGTTGACAAAGCATAAGTCGGACTTCACCAAAAGATTTCATTTAAAGCAAAGAAGGGCAATTTTAGATGGGAAGATTTTTTGGGACATAAAGTTTCAATTGGTCCTAAGAGAAAAGCTGGTAAGTTTCTCTTTGATGAGTCTGTCCTAGTGGGGTGCGACTACGTACAATTATTCTAACCTGGGAAAGGAGGAAAAAAACAAAAGACGAAACACTGAAAAGTGATTAAATATATTGAAAATAGCATGTTTCTTAGCCAAGTTAGTGTAGAGTTGGACATCGGGACGTGTAGTGTTCTTCATCTTAACTTGGGAGACTGACTTCTAGTTGACTTACTACAGACACGTCTCTTTCTTCTTTTGCGATGGGGTAGCACTGTCAAGAATTTTTTATGCATTTGCTTGAAAGGCAAGTTGCATAAAAGAAGGATAAACAGACTTATTTGCAAACACTAGCACGAGGAAGACATGCTCATATGTTGCCAACTCGGATTTTAGATAGCATAATCTCCGGCTATGGAGAGAACAATTATGGTCCAAGGACCATGTAGATCAAGTACATCTGGATCAATTAATAATCAGGGTTCCATAGTGAGAAATATTTAATTAATGATTTGGATAATATGAGTTCACATGATCTGTAGACCATACAGTAACTTATCAGCGAATGCCTACCTAACAGGGTATTGTGTTGCGAGCAGCAGCCTTGTAGACCTTATCTGTATTTCTTCGAAGTTCATGCACCGGTCACGTGCGAGTTACGTAACGAGCAACAATTGACATGTACTCGTAAACAAGTCCTGTATGAGATGTTGATGCCAATCAGTATTGACATTTGCCATAAGTTGTGCAACTCTTATCTCTAATTTAGCTGCTCTAAGCTAGTTTGAGTCCATCACGAAGTCCCCGTAATTCAGCTTCCGCACTAGATGCTTTAATCCAATGTAGTTTCAAATCATCCTTCCCGAGGACGTTTCAATTGAACCGATATAAGTTGTGACTGTTTGAGTCTGCCGTCGCATGGCTAAAGAAAGTGTATATAGTTGCTGGGGTCAAGGCCGTTCATGTGACGAGGTGGAGGAATTGCAGCTTTGAAAGAACCTGATGTGCATTTTTAGATTTCAAAAAGGCCAAACAGGTTGAAGCCAAGGCAATACAGAGAGAGACTTACAGTTTGGTTTGAGCGAGTGAGGTGTCCGCGTTAAGCAAACTGACACCAAGTTTTCACAGGTTGTTTGATGAATTTGCATTTTGGTTAAGATCAACTAGAGCTTGTACAAAACTTTGATTTATAAAGGTCTAAGCTACATCTGTTTTTCAGCTGTTGCGCCAGTTCAATTTCAATCCGCCCCCACAAAAATTTCTCACAAGTCTATCCACTCATTTGAATCACTTGGCTTCTATGGGATCGCGGCAGAACTCAAGTGACTTATTGAGTCAAGAGTCAGTCGATGTGGAATACCGTACGGTTGATGTGCATCTTGGCTGCCAAAATTTTGTACATTTGTCAATGATGATCATACTCTTCATTGTTTCCTAATGCACCTCCCAAACAACTAGGACTCCCATCACTCCTATAAATGTCAAATTATCTGTAAGCTGCAATGTTCTCAACTAGATTAATGTTATGGATAACAACACGGATATAATATTATAATTTCCATTTCATACTTCTTCCAATTCCTTTTGAGGGCATGGAATGATTTTGAAAGTGTCTTTAGGCCATCCTCAAACATTTTCTTTCTACTAGCTCTTTAATCACTGAGACTGTGCATTTAACTTTTGTATTTCTATTTAATCATTCATGAATGACTCAAATTTTCAGATTTTGGTAGCTGCAGGTGCTCTCTGAAACGAAGAGAAGCTGGTGAAAGAACGCAAACAAGCCTCTAAATCTTTGGAGCAATGATAGCTCACGACTCAGTGAGAATGTGTCGGATGAAAGAGGCTCTAGCACAAATAGTCTTCATCCTTTCATTAAGCATTCCATCTGCCAATTCCGAATCCTTTGACAACATTTCTTTCAATTTCCTATCTTTTCAATCAAACGATGAGAGAATAACTTTCCAGGGAAATGCCTCCGTCCTGAACTCCAACATCCAACTCACTCTAGGTGCGCCATCAGAGAGATTTACACGCATAGTTGGCCGAGCAATATATCATCAACCTATGCACCTGTGGGATAGTTCAACAGGGAATGTGGCAGAATTTGTCAGCCAATTTACTTTCGCTATCAATTCCCATAAGAGCTACTCCCATGCTGATGGATTGGTTTTCTTTCTCGCTCCCAACGGATCGCAGATCCCTGAGCGCTCAGAAGGAGGCTTTCTAGCCTCATAGGTTCAAATCCAAAATCTACAAACTCTAGTACTGCTTTTGTTGCGGTAGAGTTTGATACTTTCTATAACCAAACAACAAATACATGGGATCCTTTCAGTAATCATATCGGTATTGATGTAAACAACTTGGCTTCTGTCAGTAATCTTTGTGTCTCATGGATGAATGACAAGATAATCCTTGGTCAACAACTCCATGCTCGGGTCACATACAATTCTAGAGCAATGAACTTGAGTGTTGTTTTTAGAGATGATGCTGATAATTATACCAGCCTCTACTATCAGCCAGTCAATCTGACAGAGTACTTGCCAGAATGGGTGGTTTTTGGTTTCTCGGCAGCGACAGGGCAGTTGTTTGAGGCTCATACAATTTTCTCATGGGAATTCAACTCCAGTCTACAAATCCTTGACAACGCAAATGGCACAACCAATGCGACTACCATCGACACACCAAGACGAGGGAAAAAGAGTAAGTCTTGGGTGAAGGGGGCTATCTTAGGCTTAAGCTCTTTGGTGTTTCTTATCCTTGTTGTAGGATTTGGTTGGTATGGTTATAAGCTAAAGAGAAATAGAAATGATCGAAGTGGAGAAGAAGAAGATGTTCCGGGGATGGATGAAGGATTTGAACAGTCGAAGGGACCCCAGAAGTACTTCCTACAAGGTCTTGTCTGTCGCGACTGACAACTTTGCCAATGCCCAGTTGCTTGGGAAAGGGGGTTTCGGAGGAGTGATGAAGGCCACCTTGTTGATGCAAATTCTTGTGTTGCCGTCAAGAAGATCAGTCCATATTCTCAACAAGGCATAAAGGAGTATGCTACGGAAGTGAAGACGATTAGACATCTGAGGCATAAAAATTTGGTGGAGCTCATCGGCTATTGTCATGAGGGAAATAAGTTCCTACTCGTGTATGAGTATATGTCTAACGGTAGCTTAGACTCTCATTTGTTCAAAGAGAAAACACTGCTGACATGGGAAAAGAGGTACAATATTGCTCAAGGCATTGCTGAAGGGCTGAAATACTTGCATGAGGATTTGAAACAATGTGTCGTGCACAGGGATATAAAGTCTAGCAATATCCTACTTGATGCACAATTTGAGGCTAAATTGGGCGATTTTGGCTTGGCTTGGATAGTCGACCGTAACAAAGGATCGCAAACCCTATTGGCTGGGACCATGGGATATTTGGCCCCTTAATGTGTCTATACAGGCAAGACAAGTAAGAAATCTTATGTCTATAACTTCGGAGTCATCTTCTTAGAAATAGCATGTGGAAGAAGAGCTATTGAACCGAGGGCATCACAAGGCCAAATTCGACTTGTGGAATGGGTCTGGGAGGTTTATGAAATCGGAAAGCTATTTGATGCAGCAGATCCGAAGTTAGGTGAAAATTTCAACGCAAAACAAATGGAGTGCTTGATGATTGTAGGTCTTTGGTGTGCTCATCCAAATCCTGAGGAACGACCTCCCATAAGCAAAGCGATAACCTTTTTGAACTTCGATGCTTCCCCACCCATTCTCCCACCAAAGTTGCCCATCCCAACATATATCATGCCTCCGTCTTCAACACCTGAACGTTGCATGTCATGTCCATTAGCTTCAAAAGTAGCGAACCACCGAGCGCTTACGGTACTGAACTGTTTGCATTTACTGGCTCCTCCTAGAAGTCTTCCAATTTATCTTCTTCTGCATTGCTTCGGAGCACAATGTAAGTTCACTGTTTATATGGGTTCTAAATTGCAACTATTCAGCTCTATGATTTGTAATATATGCAAGCAGACCTTTAGTTTATGGTTTCTGTTTGCTCCATATTATGTGAGATATCCCTGGTAGTATTTGATATGGATTATGATGTGACAATGCGTGTATGAGTGTTTTGGGACAACATAGCAAAGGGTGAAAAGGAATATTGAGAAAGGATTACAAACTTATGAATAAAAAAATTTTGGTTGGTCTCTATTGTATACATGACCGAACGGCCTTCCTTATTTATGGGCTGAATCCACCGACTTATACACGCAATATATTTCTTCATTTGTCGAAGATCTCTTTCGGGTTTTTAACTTGGCCACAAACTTCAACTACCACCTATAAAACTAGGGACTTGGAGATGTTAATCCTAGAGGAGCCTAGCTTTTCTTGGAGAATTGATGGAAAAATTCAACACGGTGGAATTATGAGAAAACTGCGTCATCTTGAATATAAGGGTCTCAAGTTTAACCCGAATTCTTGATGCAAGTAGGTTTTATAGTTTGAGTGGATTTCCCAAAAGGGAATTTTCCTATTTTGGATCAAATTCCAGTACACATAAGTGGGCCTTCTTCATGAATTGTATCCAAGATGATCTCTTAGTGTTCAACTTCATAAGTCTTGTATTGATAACAATGAATTCTTTTGTGATCTTTTGTGATCTTTGTCGCGACCTCTTTGAACAGTCCTACAAGCAGGGAGAATAATGACTTGCTAAGTCTAGGTTTAGCCAAGGCTCTCCTAAGCCCACCAATTCGTAACTCATGGGCCGAATTTTTAACGTACAAATCATTTTCATTTAGAAGTCACTTCTAATTGATTTGTGATGAGTCGATTAGAAACCTATATAAAGTATTGAGAGAAATATTACTTTACTCTTATGCAACCAAAAAAGCTAGAATCGAAAACTTGATTATATCGATTAATTAATTCATGCATTTTTAGTACCTAATCTTAGTTAAATTTTGAGGTTTGATTTTTTTGAAAGATTTATCATCCATTTTAAAAGAAAACTACTCAAAAGCCCTTTTTAAAGCTATTCCTGATTTTTAGAAAATATAAATTATTCTCAGATTTTTCATATTATTTATTTATTATTAAAAATCAATATTAAAATAACAATATAATATTATGATATAAACAACTGGACCCGGGTCGAATATCCAGATCCGGCCCGGGTAGGGACCGGCTCAAGTCAGATGACCCGAGTCATCGGGCCCTCAGCCAGACTGGGCTCCATGAATTAGCCCGATCCAGCAACACCCACAAAATAGACATAATAAAAACAAAGCCCAACCCGCGGATTAAGCCTAAACCTAGAAATGGCAACCCTAGCCGCACGAACGCCTGAAAACACCATGGCCTCCGCGAACGGCCACGACGGGCAGCAGCCAGCCACTGACAGCAACCTCCAGCCACACCCTCGACCCTTTCGTTCGACCGTCGCTCGTCGGCCAACCTCCCCGTCACTGGCTAAGGGCCACACCATTCAGCTGGGCACCAACGCCGTAAGAAAAACAGCGAGGCCAAGGCGAATCGGAACCGCAGGACGACAACCACCATGCTCGAAATCGCGGCGGGATGGTAGGATTAACAACACACAGGGTACGTCGATTCAGCCCCAAACCAAGAATGCGAAAGCAGATCTAACTCAGGCATATTATCGAACACTTGACGGGCGCCGACCGGGAGAGAAGAACTAAGCCGATTGAGGGTTGAATATGCAACCACGGTTGACACGAGACCACAAGCGGCATCTGGCGGTGACCGGGGAACTCTCACCGACTCGGGTCCCCTCTCTCCTTCTCTCCAAACCTCCCCTTAAAACCAAACCTTGCTCTAACTTTTTATGGGGGTCAGATGACTAGTTCGACCATACGTGGGGTAGGTGGGCCTACCGCTGGCCAGACGTCCGGCAATTTGCTCCGGTCATGTCGGCCTTGCCCTGGTCATGTCGTTCTACTCCTCCTCTGCTACTCTGCACCGTGTGCTCTCTTGTCCTTGGTGGCGTGAGGAAGGAGGAAGGAGAGAAGATGAAGGGCCGAACCGGGGAAATGAGCTGGGTGAGTTGGCCCCAAGCGTGCGCAAGGGAAGAGAAACCCGAGCCCCTACGGGCTTTTGCTTCTTCTTTTTTTACTAATAATTAATTTTAAATTTTTTTATATATATTTATCTGAAATGCAGTAAAATAAAATAAAAATAAAAATTAGTACATGCAAATTATATATATTGGTGAAAGTTAAGGAATTATATTGAGCTATAATTAACTATAAAATAAGAGGTCACGGCACCAAAGACTTGCACTCAAAACAAACAAAGTCATGACGAGTGGAAGGGTCTCAAGACAGAAAAGGAACAACTAAACAACGGCAACAGACAGCTCATGGCAGGTAACAGGACGTTAAGGAAAGCCAAAACAGTGGCAGACCAGCAACACAACAAAACAAAAGGAAGACAGTAGGAACTAAACGAACGATAGCTAGAGCAATCCCAGCAGACTTCAACAGCCACACAACCTTAAAAAAACCAAACTTGCAGCCCACCGAAGGAAGCAATAGCGAAAACACAGGAGTTGAAAGGTGGCAACACCCATAAACTTCAAATATCCAACCTACCCCAAGGGAGATGAACTAGACCACCGAAACTAACCACCAGGCCGTTGGAGCATCAGAGGGACGTTCACACCAGCACGATTGACCAGCTTCAAGAAGGTGGATAATCACCGGAGCTGGAAATCAATGGCAGAAGCTTTAAAAAAAATAGTAAAACTCAAGGAATATTGAACAAAGTTGTTGGAACAACACAAGGATGTCCTCAATAGTGGGGTAAGCCAACTTCAAGAGGATGGATGGGGTCCACCTGAAGAGAAAATGATCGGGTCAATGCCCCAAGTGCGTGGATTCTTCTATTCCTTGCAGTATCCTCAACATTCTTGAAGGTCAGAGCCTTATCTTTGACAGCTTTAAAGATGTGGTTCTTCAAGGCTAGGATTGCAAGAGATTGCTCCCTAAATGGGATATCATTCATGTTTTTCCAAATGATATGACAAAGAGCTCCAAAGAGAAACGAGCAATGCATCTGTAGGAATCTTTACCCGAAAGTAGGGTCATAGCCCAACGTCGATTGTCCACCCATGACCTATTGCACCAGGGGAGATTGCATTTGGCGGCCCAAAGGAATGCAAGGCTAGCGGTGACTCGACAACCAAAAAACAAACGATCAATGGAATACGGAGTAGTATTGTAGAAAGCACACTAACTGCTATCTATTTTGCCATATGATAATAATAAGGCTTGGGTAAGGAGTTTGTACATGGTAATAAGCCAAAGATTGAATTGGTGTCGAGGTGAGATAGAAGAGTTCCAAATGAACACATGCCACGAGACTCGGTCCTTCTTCCGCCTAATGGCCTCCCAAGCCGAAGCGACCGTGAACCACCCAGATGGGCTTTCCTTTTAGTGGAAGAGGTCCGAGTTTTGAGAGAGGATGGGGAGGGCGAACTGCCATGATTCCAATACGGCCTTTAAAGTCTAGCCAGAGGGGGAAAAGAGATCGGCGATGGTTGCATGTCTGGGAATGCTGGAGCTGTAAATGAGGGAGTCTGAAAAGATTATGTTTAAAGGCCCCCTCGGGTGCCAGTGTCGAACCAAAGAGATACAGAAAGTCCATTCCCTATACTCCGAAGGAAGGAGTTACAAAATTTCCTCCTGAGTTGAAAGATTTTCTTCCAAGCCCATGAACAGTAGGTTGGCTTACTGGCTACCCATAAGTTTTTCCTTTATAAAAATGTTGAGTGGATCCACTTGCACCATAAGGACTCCTTATCAGAGAACATGATCCATATATGCTTGAGCATGGCTACCTTGTTACAATCCTGAGACCTCCTAATGACAAGTCCTCCTTCCTCTTTTGGAAGACAAACATCCTCCCAAGAGATTTTTTCACCTCCCCTAACCAAGGCCGGGCCTTTCCAAAGAAACTATCTCAGGGTGCATTCAATTTAGTCCAAAACAGCTATGGGAAGAATAAAGACATTGGCCCAATAAGCTTGAATTGCATGAAGGACCAACCTGATTAATTGAAGACGGCTAGCAAAGGACAAAAAGTGATGGGTCCAAGATTCTACCCTTGCTGTAATACGGTCAACAAGAGCACAACAATCCGTCTTGTTGAGCCTCGAGGTAATGATTGGAACCCCTAAATAGCGAACCGAGAGGTTCCCTTCATGAAACCCAAGTGTTTGCAGGATTTCATTCCTAGAGGCCACCGAACCTCATGCCAAAAAGACCTCACTTTTTCTTTGGTTTGGGGGAAGACCACTCCAAGAGGAAAATATCTCAAGGCCTTCCTTTAGGATGTAAATTGAGGGCAAGTCAGCCTCACAGAAAAGGAATACGTCATTTGCAAAGAATAAATGTGACAAGCTTGTTGCTTTGCACCTCCAAAAGAATTTGAAGTCCGACCTCAAAGAGCGACTATAGAGGATTAAAAAAAACCTCTATTTCCAAGGTGAAAAGGTAGGGGGAAATAGGGTCACCTTGTCGAAGTCCTCGGTCACTAGTAAAGAAACCATGTTACTCCCCATTTAAAGCAATGGATAATTTGGGGGTACGAACACATACCATGATGAGATGAACCAAGTGCTCAGGAAAGCCAAAGCCAAGAAGAAGAAGCTTGAGAAAATCTAGTCGACTATGTCATAGGCTTTACGAAAATCCACTTTGATTGCACACTTTGGGGAGTAGGGCTCAATGTAGAATCCAGTGAAAAGTTCCTAGGCTAGAAGAATATTATCTCTGATCCGCCAACCCTTTACAAAAGCACTTTGAAAGGGAGTAATCACATCCTAAAGAACTGTAGTTATCCGATTGGCCAAAACTTTGGTGATGCATTTGTATATAGTGTTACAATAGGCTATGGGCCTGTAATCAGCCACCGAAATGGCATTAGGAACTTTTGGTGCCAAAACCAAAATGGTATTATTAATCTCCTATAAGAGCCTCCTCGAGGTAAAGAAGTCATTCATCGTAGCAGTGACCAACTATCCTACAGTCTCCCAGTTGTGTTTATAGAACTCGACACTAAAACCATTAGGACCAGGAGCCTTTCCCCACGCTAAGGAGAATAGGGTATCCCGTATTTCTAAATCAGTGACAGGGTGAGAGAGAAAAGTCACTTGCTCCTCTTTTAAGGGATTCCGAATAGCCTCTTAGATTTCCGAAATCGAGGGTCTTCCATGCATGTCCCTAGGAGCCAAGAGGTCCTGGAAATAAGAGACAAAGAGTTGTTGCACCAATCCTAGATCTGTGACTAGGCTACCCAAGGCATCCACGACTGAGAGTATTCTATTCCTCATCCGTCTATTATTAACATAGTGATGGAAGACCTTCGTGTTCCGGTCCCCTTCATCAAGCCATTTGATCTTGGACCTTTGTTTGTAGAATGACTCTTCCTAAAGGCGAAGGTCCGTGAAGGTCCTCCGTTATGTCTTCTCCAACTCCATAAGAGCAGCATTGGTTGGGTCTTGCTGGAGGCCAACTTGGGTGGGCTGAAGCACACTCCTCGCCTTTGTTGTTCTGGATGAGATATTGGAAAAAGACTCCTTATTAAGCTGCTTGAGATGGGCTTTAAGGGATTTTAGTTTACAGACTAGCTGAAACATGGGAACACCTTCTCCTAGTTCCTCCCAAACTTGAGAAAAATTTTTGTTGAAATCTAGATGCTTTATTTAATAATCAAAGAATTTGAAAGGTTTCTTCCGGACCATAGGGTTCAAAACTTTAACTATCATAGGGGTATGATCCAAGATACCCGAGAGAAAGGAAGGTAGCTTCCAAGTAAGAGAAAGCCTGACTCCATTTTGAATTCACTAAAATTCTGTTAATTTTCCTAGATATCTGTCTAGAATCGGAAGAAGTAGCCCAGGTGAAAAGAAAACCGACATACCTCAGATCATCAAGCTCTGCTTGAGCTAAGCACTGACCAAACTCATCAAAGTAAGGAATCCATGTGTCTGTGCCACCTAGTTGATCAGACAGGTCTTTTATGGCATTAAAGTCACCTGCCACTAGCCACGATGAAAAATACAAAGTGATACTCTTGAGAATAAGGTCCTCCCACAGTGGTGTTTGGGTTAGGAAGGTGTGCTTAGCGTAAACAATTGAAATACAACAATCCACTCCAGATATCAGCATCTTCAGATTCCCATGGATCACCTGAGCATTGACCGAGGAAACTTCAAAACTGACAATGGAAGGGTTCCAGCCAATCCAAATCCTTCCTCTGGAGGAAAAATGTAGTTAGCTAGCCAGCACTAGTCCCTCATCAACCCCTCAGAGATGGAAGAGAAGAGAGACTCTGGGACTTTAGTCTCCAGTAGACCAACCGGGCATAGACTATTCGAGGAGATCAGGTTGCATACCTTAGCTTGCCTAATTGGGTCAACAAGACTCCTGATGTTCTAGATACCTATGTGTGTTTGTATATATATATATTTGAATATGGAGAGTAGGCATGAACAACTTACCTCCGTGTGGCAAGCCTTCGCCGATTGGCCATCAAAGCAGGAGTTGTAGAAAATGGTAGGTCTAGAGAAAGAGTCAGCAGCTTATCTTGCATGGTTTTGGCCCCCTACTAGTAGGAGGAGCCTTCAAAGATGAATAAGGAGAGAGCATGTCATCATCAGAGCTAATGAGAAAGCCAGCCAAGTCATCCGAACTCGCGCCACGGCTAGAAGGAATTAAGGTAGAGACACCGACAAGGCTAAACTTATCATCAGTATGAATAAAAGGAGGGGCATCCGACACCGAATGAATTTTTAGCCCTCGTTAAGTCTTGCGAGCTGCAATAGAGGGTAGTCCCTTCTCCAAGACAATCTACTTTAGCTTCAAAATTTGGCTCTCTTTGCTAGGCCGAGACGAAGCTCCTTCCTTTGGCACAAGTGATTTTTTCTTCTTCCCCTTAACCTGTTGCCACCCTAACTCAGTCTCACAAAGAGTCTCCACCACCTTCGTAATAGGGGCGGGAAGCTAGGCAAGAGCCAAGGGAATGGTATTGGCCTAAACAAGTTGCACATCCCTCTCCATGCTAGCAATAGCTAGAGGATCTACACACCTATTGCCAAAGGTACCACATTTGAAGCATTCTACTAGCTTCCATTCATACTCAATAGATACCAATCGCGACATCCCATTCAAGACGACATCAATTGAAGTACACCTTGGTTGCCTAGCATAGATTTCCACGCACTCCCTAGTGAAAGAAATCATCCTCATTTTCTTTGTGTGTTGGTTTACATAAAGGGGCTTTCCAACAGCACTTGCAATGGCACTAATCGCATGTGCCACCACATATCAAATAAGAGGTTCTTCAAACGAATTCACACCGGAACCGAGGGTTGCTTATCATTTTTTCTCCAAGAGTGGCTGCCATTGTTGCAAGAAAAGAGGAACTCTGGCAACGTAAGGGGCCCATCTTCAAGTATCTTCCTACATAATTCATGGTCCGGATATGAAAGAAGAAGAATCCCTAGTCATCCGCCATTACTTTAGCAAGCTTCGAACCCCAGGTGTGCATCAAAGCTTGTTCTATGAGCTTAAATGGGAGCTTCTTCCCTACATAATACACAATCAAACACTCATGCCACTTGGGATCAACGACTTCCAACACATCCTCCGATAGGTTAACCACAGGTTTATTGTCCACAAAGGAGGGGAGGACAAAGGAAATGTCATAACCCTTAGCTACAAGACACACAACATTTGCCCAAAAGTGGGTAGTAGGAGGCTTCGAACTTGTTAGCTACTGGACAAAGCCTTGAGGTTGCTTGGAAGATGATCTCATGCTGCTACATCCTCAAGATCGACCCCCCTCCCTCGGGCTGGAGCCTTAAGAGGCTCTTTCTGGTTCGCTGATTTAAGAGAATCAGCCTGACCTTGGTTTGCTGAGGATTGGCCAAAATTGGAACAAGAGGAGAGGTTACGCTCCTTCAACCCAACAAAACTTGGTTGGGCCTCACTTAAAGGGCCACCCACCTTAGCAGAGGAGCAAGCCATAAATGCGGAAGAAGACCCTAAGACAACACACAGACATTACAGAGTTTGTGGGGGCATACCAGGGAAAGTGCTTCGGTGGGGTTATGAGGGAGTTCAGACAAGTCGATACCCCACCACTAAGGTCCAACAAACAACAGAGATACCCGGCACAAGCAAAACCACAAGTATGGGAAGAACAACAGCTCGATTGCGCCGTAGGGCATACTAGACCTGAGGCAAAATCAGTAAGGATGGCTTGGTGAGGATTGGGAGGGAGATTAGACAACCCTATCCTCCAAAACTTGCACCCAACAAATGGCTAGAACTTCCAGGACGAGTAGAACACCAACAAGTAAGAACAACAGCTCAATCGTAACCTAGGGCAAACCAGAACTGGAGAAGCAAGCCAAATCAACACAAACGGCTCGGTGAGGATTAGGAGGAAGGTCAAATGACCCTAGCCTCCAAAGCTTGCCCCCAATGAATGACTGGACCTTCCAAGATGAGCAAAGAACCTATTGGGATGAACAAGAGCCCGATCGCACCCTAGAGAGAGTCTTGTGAATAGTATAGCGAGAATTAGCAAATGGCCAAGCCCATGCAAATAATATTAATGCCTATGTGATGTGAAAATCTTTTTTTTAAGGACCAAATTAGTCCATAAATTTCTATGCAATTTAATTCTAAACAATTTAGCCAAAATTTAGGTATCAACAAAATTGCAAGGAATTATGAGGGTTAAAATTTATTCTATGTGAATTATTTGGTGTAATTGAGGTTGAGAAACACTGAAAGTGCTCAAATGACTCAAGTGTAATTATAATCTCTATTTTATCATTTGATCTATCATAGAAATTTGTGCTACTATCGCCAATATAGTAAGTCCTACTAACCGAATCACATAGATATGACGTTCCATTTATTTTCTTATTCTTAAATTTTTTTGTTTGATCGGTTGTTTTTGCAATAATTGGTATCAAAGCCAAACTCAATTGAGTTAAAGAAAATCAATGGCAACAAAAGGAAAAAAAGAAGTGAAAATCGACAAGTTCAATAGGAATAGTTTTAATTTCTAGAAGAAATAAATTGAGGATTATCTTTACTAGAGAAATTTGCACTTAGCCATGTTGGAACAAAACCATTGTCGATAAAGTAAACTGATTGGGATTTGCTAGATAAACAATCATTGTATATGGTTGACTTTAGCTCACAACATCGTGTTTAACATTGTAAAAATCGAACAAGTTGATTCAGATACATTGAGAAGCTATATAGATTTACCTAATAAATTATGTCTACTAATCCATACCATTATGTAAAACAAAATGATGTGTTGCTTTTAGGGGATGTCAATCATTTTTTTTCTCTCCAAATATCTTCAATTGATCACATGGGAAAACACCTCAATAACAATTTTTTTTATATCTTGCAATATCTTGCTTGCCTTGCCCGTGTTGTGCATAGGGATATAAAGTCCAGCAATATCCTACTTGATGCACAATTTGAGGCTAAATTGGGCGATTTTGGCCTCGCTCAGATAGTCGACCATGCAAAAGGGTTGCAAACGACCCTATTAGCTAGGACCATGGGATATTTGGCCCCTAAATGTATCTATACAAGCAAGGGAAGCAAGAATCTGATGTCTACAATTTTGGAGTCGTCTTCTTAGAAATAGCATGTGGAAGAAGAGCTATTGAACCTAGGGCATCACAAGGCCAAATTCAACTTGTGGAATGGGTCTAGGAGCTCTATGGAATTGGAAAGCTATTTGATATGGTAGATCTAATGTTAGGAGAAAATTTTGATGGGAGATAGATGGAGCGCTTGATGATTGTAGGCCTTTGGTGCGCTCATCCAGACCTTAAGGAATGACCTCCCATAAGCAAAGTGATAACCTTTTTGAACTTCGATGCTTTGCCACCCATTCTCACACCAATGTTGCCCATCCCAACATATATCATGCCCTCCATCTTCAATGCCCGAATTTTTGCATGTTTTCTCTAGCAGCTTTAGAATAAGTGAACCACAAAGCACTTACGGTACCGAACTGTCCACATTTACTAACTCTTCCAAGAAGTCTTCCAATCCATCTTCTTTTGCATTGCTTCGAAATACAATGTAAGTTCACTGTTTATATGGGTTATGGATTGCAACTATTCGGTTCTATGATTTGTAATGTATACAAGCAAACCTTTGGTTTCTAGTTTATGTTTGATCTTTATTGTGCGAGATGTTGGTGGTTGTATATGATATGGATTTTGATGTGAAAATGAAGTGTATGTGTAATATCCCGAATTTGGCCATATTTTGAAATATATGAAATGGTTATTTCATTGATGCACTTATGGTTATTTCACTATGAACTAATCAGTCACAAGTTAACTAATTTATTGGATGAGGTCATAAAGGGTTAAAATGCGAAAGACTAGAGAATTCAATCACGGATCGACGGCTCGACCATAAGGATCGACAAGGGTCAATGCTACACTGTTATAAGTCAATTAGCGATTGGATATAAGTCGACTCGACGGAAGTACATAGTTGGTTCTCGGGTGATTCCGCACAATTACGATAATCGTGTCAAACAACAATAAACCGATTTTTCTATTGATCTTATATTCATGGTACGTAATTGAACCATCGCTATTACATGACAATTGAGGGTTGTCCATGATTCAAAGAGGCGCTAATGTGGGTCGAGAATTATTAACCACAAGTCAATCACACGAGAACTCCTAAAAGTAATCCGATAGTTTAGGTCATACTAAAGTCGCATTCGATCAATTTTTAGCCATGAAATTTAATTCGATTTTGGGTATCAAAATTTTAAGCATTTGGAAATTAAATTATTGGATGTTGTCTCATTGTCTATCGAATTCTCAGCAAGTTTGAAATTTTCGAAAAATAAAATTATAGGACAAACAATTGGAGACCAGAAAAAGGAAATATTGGATCCATTAGCAAAATAGTGATTTGTTGGTCAAGATTTTGGTTTTAAAAGAAAAGTGAGATAAGGAGATATTTTGGGGACAAAAGACTTGGCATGGAGGGTTTTAGGGAGGAGTTGATGAAGGTGATGGGAGTTTTGGAAGTAAAATCTATGGAAAATCCCTTATTTTTTCTCTCTCTCTCCCCCCCCACGTTTTCCACGTTTTCCTTTTGCCCTTGCCGAATCAACCCACTTCCTCTTCATGTTTTTCCTTTGCTCTCATTACTTCACCGAACCACCATCTTTGGCCACCATTCTTTGTTGCCAGATCACCGCCATTCATTACCGCGTCCATGCCACCATTCGAGCCACCATTGAACTACCCTTGGTGATCATGGGCTTCAAGGGCCAAACCACCACCATTTGAGCTAGGAACGCCATATTGTCGACACCGTCACGCTGCTGTCACTGCCAGAAAATGGTGAGTTAACTTCCTAATCGTGGATTAGGGTGTTGATCACGTTTAGAGGGTAGATTAGTTTAATGTTAATGATAGTTAGTATTAGTTAATTTTAGTTTAGCCTTAATTGCGATTAAGGATGGTATAGATTAAATTTAAGTGCGATTAGTTTAAGTTATGATTAGATTAATTAATCATGGTTAGATTAATTAATTGAGTTTAGTTTAATTAATTGTGATTTATATAAGTAATCGTAATTTGATTAATTAATTGTAATTATTATAATTAATGAAGATTAAGTTTAATTAATTATAATTAGGTTAATTAATCATGTTTATCCTAATTAAGCATAATTAGCTTAATTAATCATGCTTAGCCTAATTAATCGCAATTAGTGTAATTAATGATGGATTACCGTTAAGTATAATTTATGCTTGTTTTTCTAGATGAGTTTGTGCATAATTCCGATTGTTTGCACTTGTTATGCTATGTTATTGATTGCTCAATTATATGTTTTATTTATTATTTCCATAGAATATTTTTTGGGCAAGAAAATAAAAAATTCTAAGGTGTTGGGTTTGGATGCCAAATTTTACATGCTAATAAAACAATGGGATTTTAAAACGAAAGTGTGCAAAGTTTTATGGGTTTGATTTTAAATATGTGACCACATATGAATGTTATATTGGAATTTTTTAATTGTGAAAAATTGCCAAAGTTGATTATTTGAAAATGAACTCTTTTGTTCTGGGCTAAGTAATGGCAATAAAAAATTAACTTGATTGATGGTGTGCCTTGAGTGGTTATCTAATCGAATCCGTCACCCAATGGAAGTTTGGGGGCAATGCCGAATTTTTATTGGATGCCCGGCGAGGGTCTAGATGCCAAGTCACAGTTGAGGCCGGATCGATGCACCTTTATGGAATGTATCTAGGTGGGGGTTCTAGAAAATACCATGCCAGATGGCGTAGGACGATGTTCGGTCATGCCGGAAGACCGTTGACTCTTGTGTTGGCCATGGCCCGAGAGGTTATAAAAATTGGAACACATATGTTTGATAGTGTGCCTGGTTATTGTATATTGTGTTTTGATTATTATTAATGAATGTTGCATTGATATTGTTATATTTAAGGTACTAATGTGCAGGAGTGTGCCAAGGTGAGGTAAGTTTGTATATCATGTGTGTTTAGGCTGCCTTCAAGATGAATTCGCATCCTAATTGAGGCTTAGGCTGTTAACTCGTTTGACATTTATATCTCACCCTATTGTTGTTAAATATTTTCAGGCCTGTAGTATGGAGAATTGTAACGTGCGGTTTAAGGTCTCGATGGACCAAGACATGGATGTGCCCAGCATCACTTTTGGTTGGTCCCAAAGTTAGTGAAGCTGAAGTTAACCTTGACCCTTCTCACCCTTCTTACTTATTGGACATTAGGAAGTTGTCTTTTGAGGTAGATTTGTAAATATCAAACTTCTTGGGGTTAACAAGTTGATAAATAATTGCGCTACTTTTGAAAATTGTATTTTATGCTATTCTATCTCTATTCTTTGCTACTTGTTGATAAATAATTGCCTTCTCTAACCCTTCTTACTTATTGGACATTAGTAGCTGTTGCACTTGCAGAAGTCTCACCTGGAAATGGGAATGGTGAGTGACCAATAAGTAAGAAGCTGGTGGAGCAGTTTCTGAAGCTAAAGCTGCCAAAGTTCACCGAAGCAGGTTACCTTGAGGCTACAACCCTCTAGGTCCAAGAGTTAGAGAAGGATTTTGCATTATTGAGGTGCTTAAAGGAGGACAAGGTGACTTTGGCCATATATCAGCTACAAGGTAACGCAAGCACTTGGTGAGAAGCCACTAAAGGCAGAGTGTTTCCCTAGGGTATGGTCCCGGAGTAGGATGCCCTCATTAAAGCTTTCTATGGAAAATATTTCTCGAACTACACTCGAGAACATAAGATGACTGAATTTCAGTGCATCTGCTAGAACCAGAGCATTTGCTAGAACCAAATGACCATGGATCAGTATGAGACAGTTCGTCGAGCTATTGAAGTATGCACCAAGGTTGATCGAGGACTTGGTGGACAGAGTGAGAAGGTTCAAAGATGGCCTAAAGCCGGAGATCAAGGACCTGCTAATGCAGCTGAATCTCAAAGACTATAATGAGCTGTATGAGAGGGCCTAATTGGTTAAGAGGAACTTAAATGAACGAGTAGCGGTATCTGAGTTGTTGTTTGAGCCGGATAGGGAAAATAATCAGTTTGGAAAGAGGCCAATGATTGGAGGATAGTATCCCATCCCTCCGAATCGAAAAGGTGGTATTGGAAATTGAATGGCATGTGCCGATTCTATGGAAGGAAGCATGGTTTAGCCTTGTGTCTTGCTAGAATGGGAGCTTGCTATGGATATGGCCAACACGGCCACCAAATGGAGAATTGTTCGCGTAGGCTCATGGGAGTGCAGATGCTACTGCCATAGATAGGGTAGGCAAGAGGGAGTGTGTCGCAGAATGCATAGCAAGGCAGTTTGGACAGCCCTTCAGTGCAAGGAATGGTATATGCTGTCACTAGAAGGGAGGCTAGGGCCTCGTAGAATGTTGTTATAGGTACAGTCTCGTTGAACAATCATGCTACTTATGCTTTGTTTGATCCTGGAGCCATGCATTCTTTTATTACTAAGCAATTTGTTAAGTTAGTGTGGTTAAGTCTAAAACCATCGGAATCGGTTCTTAGTATATCTATCCCGTTAAAGGATAAAGTGTTGTCTATGGTAGGGTGTCCTAGTTGCTAGTTAGTGATTGATGATCAAGAGGAAAGAATATATTTAATTATGCTAGCGATGTGATAATTGGTATGGATTAGCTCACCAAACAACAAGCTACCATGGACTATTATTGTAAAGTGATTCAGTTTAACCCATTAGCAAGTGGTAGTTTTGCGTTTGTTGAAAATTGAGGAGGACCCATAATTACTTTAATTTCATCGCCTAAGGCAACCCAATTGTTAGATGTGGGTTGCCAAGGTTAATTGGTGACCATGGTTGATATGACAGTTAAAGGAGTCAAGGATGGAGGACATTGCCATAGTGCAAGAGTTTTCTGATGTCTAACTTGAGGAGTTGCCTAGTTTGCTCCCTAAAAAGCGATAGAGTTTGTGATTGAGTTGGTCTATAGGACTAAGCCAATTTCTAAGACTCCATACGGTATGGCGTCATCAAAATTGAAGGAACTAAAGGTGCAAATATAAGAGTTGTTGGATAAATGAGTTATTCATCCTAGTGCATCACCTTGGCGCCAATTTTGTTTGTAAAGAAGAAAAATGGTTTGTTGCGGCTTTGCATCGACTATTGCAACTCAATCAAGTGACGATCAAGAACAAGTATCCATTGCCAAGAATAAATGACTTGTTTGACCAACTGCAGGGAGCTTCAGTATCTTCCAAGATTGACCTAAGGACGAGATACCATCAATTGAGGATTAAGAAGGAAGATATACCAAAGACACTATGTGTGACATCCCAAATTTTCGACCCTGTTTTCTACTGAATTAATCGAGCATTTCATTGACGCGTCTATAGGGCTGTTCGAGAGCCGATCATCTCGAAAACTCGCCATTAAGGAATTTTAAGGCAATAGATTTGAGAATTCGACTAGGAATCAACTTTTCGATCGTGCTCATCTTTAGAGGTCATTTCGGCACAGTATAAAATCGATTTGAAATTAGAGGTAGGTCTGTTCGATTGAGATGTGTTGCCAGTCGTAGATGACTCCACTAAATTGAAAAATTCTCGTCGACCGACACTAATCTAATTTTACTGTCGTTTTTGTACCTTGTGTTCGTATTTGAATCTTCGAGATTTTCACGACAACCGAGAGTCGCCAATGTGTCGAGTGGGTTTATTGTGACTCGAAGAAAATCGACAATGAGTCATTTGCACTAAAATTTCTGAAAGTTACTTGGTAGCCTAGGTTATACTAAAAACGCGTCAAATTGAAATTAACTGTGAATTCGAGTCCAATTTCAAAAATTGAAAGTCTTGTCATGTCACGATCTATTTTAGAAACGTCGACTCATCCTCCGAAGAATTTTCGGAGATGCCGAGATTTTTACAAAAAATCGTTTTGGGCCAGTTTGAAGTGAAATTTAGGCTTCCAAACCAAGCTATTTGACGATAGGGACATCGAATTTTGTGGGACTTTCTGTCGTCAAAATTTGGACCTCAATTGGAGAAGTTGTTGGAGGAATTAAAGTTCCAATTTGTCAAATTCGAAGCTAGGACAAAGGGGGGTGCAACATTTGCATTCAAATTGGTTTATTATGGATATATAATTTGGGATGGAATTTTGACACCAAAATTTGATTATTTAGTGGTAATTAAGCAAGAAAGTATTATAAGGGAACACTGAGATATTTATGCATAAAGATCTAGGGAACCAAGCATTTAATGGAGGAGAAAAACTTGGTTGACTTCTCCCTTTAGCAGCGTCTCCAGCAAGCTTCGCTAGCTGCTTAAGTCTTCTTCGCACGTCAAATTCCACGGAAGACTAGCTGCTTTAGCCTTCCCTCATTCACACCCGTCTCTCCCTCTCAGTTGCTCGAAGCATCCTCCACCGAGCTTGGTCTCCTTTCGGTCAAACCAACGAACTCCCACCCCGCAGTGACAAAACGCTGCAGCTCCACTTCATTTTTCCGCTGCCAATGCTCCCAGCTTTAGCATCCGTCGGTCTCGTCTGCCACACGTCCTTAGCGTTGTCTTCCTCGGTAAACCTAGCAAGATCTCCAGCAGAAATTCCCCAAAGTTGACCCAACTGCCCTCTCCAAAGCCACCGAAGTAGCCATCCCCTTCGGCCTACACGCCCCTGCAGCTCACACATGTTTCTCCCCTGCCGGCAACTACCAAGGTCACGATTTCTTCATCTAGTTGCTAGCGAAGCTTCATTCATTCCTTGGTCCGTTCGAAGACTTCACGCGTCTGCTCTTTATTGAAACCACGAAGCAGCTCGCCTTCTCTCCGCTTGGTTTGTCTCCTGCTAGCACATTGGTCAACTTTTGTGCACCTCGCGCCAATACTGTTGACCCATTTGCTTGCAGCTCCTCCACCGAAACAGCTTCGATCTTGCTGCGCCAACCCACACTCGAAACCCAAGCTGCCGCACGTGAAATTCAGTCCTTGAAGCTAGCAAGAAGTCTAGCTAGCCCACCCGAAGGTCATCTTCAAGCCCAGGTTTCAGCCCATGTGAATATTTCAAAGCATAATGAATTCAGCCCGTGAGTTTTAGTCTTGGGTCCAGCCCATTAGAAGTCCAATTCTAAGCCCAAGCCCGCGAAGCCAAGTCCAACCACAAGTTCAACCCAAGCCCAGCAATTTGCTGTGGGCTTGCAAGGCCTTAAGGGGCGGCCCAAGTGTCTGTCGACGCCACCAAAAGTTCAGGTTTCGGCTGCCATCGCGATGATCTAGTCTCCGCTTTTAATCAAGTGAGTTTTGCTCACTAATGCTTTCTTAGTTTGCTAATGATGCTTAAGGGTTGATTAGATTTAATTAAGTGTAATTAAGTAATTAGATTAGAGTATATTAGTGATTATGAGATAATTATGATGCATGTTAGGCAATTGAATTGTGCAATTAGCAAGTAGAGACGTACTTCTATTTATTGAATGCATCTCGGGATTTTTCCCGACTTGTTTCGGGCATCAATTAGGTATAATGGGCCTAAGTTGGATTTTTCGTATTTATTTATTAATTTTTGAAATTAATTTAATTATTTATTTATTTTCCGAAATTTTATGCTCATTGTCGTGGTATAATTCATTTATTTAATTGAGATTTATATCATGCGGAATTGGATTATTTGTGAAAGTGTGAATTATTCTTTAATGGGATAATCGTTAGTTATTAATTAAAAAATAACCGGGCATCGGTTGATAATGCCAAAAATATTTGAGTGGACTATAGAAAATGTGGGAGTTATGGAAAGGAAAATATTATATTTTGGTTAAGACGGACCATGTCCCCACACATGGCTACTTTATCGAGAATGATAAAAAGATGGAATTGATTGTATGATTGAGATGGTATATTATATCGACCTACGGGTGATATGTCAACTTAGCAAAGAGCAGTATATCGGTATACTATATCAGCCTCCAAGTGATATATCAACATAGTAGAGAGTAGTATATCTTATCAGCTTAGATTGAGCACTGTCAATATATTATATCATCATAAGGGCGATATGAAATCTTAGCAGAGAGCAGTATACCCAAACATCTTAGAAGAGAAATATACTATCCATTTATCAGCTTAGTATGAGATGAGCCGACTAAGAAAGGGTCAACATGACATGTAATCGACTAGGTCGATTGATCATTGCTTTGATATGATGTCGTAAATTGATTAATTGAATTGAAATGACCGATGAATGGTTTGGTTGACATGAAATTGACTAGAACAATTGATCAATATATCGATATGTGATGTGATTGCTTGTTTGCCTATTGAATAGTGCTAATATGCAGGTGGAATCTGAGGCCAAGATAAGTCCTTTGAGCCGTGCGTGCATAGGCAACCTAAATAACATATTGGTTTACTAATTGGGTCTTAGGGGGTAGAACTTGCTAAGACGTAGTCTCATCTCGGTTGTGGGACAACATTTTAGGAACCTGATGAGGAGCCTGAGGAGAAAGAACCCGAAGATGAGTACTTAAAGGAGAACCCCCATGATGATCCCGAGTACGATCCGAATGAGGACTGAGATCCCACCATCTTTTGTGAACTTTGTTTATAGGTGGTTGAGTGTGAGACTAGACCTTTGTTAATAGTATGATAAAACACTTTGAGGTGTGGTTGTATAAAAGTTTGATTGTGAATTTCAATATAAAAATTATGGCCTTACTTTTCTATTCCATTGCTTTATTGTCTGGGGATTATAATTGCTTCATCATGTGCATATTAAAATGAAAAGGGTCGGCGATACGTCTTGAAATATCATTTTTAAAATCGACCAAAGATGAAGGATGGGCACGTGACTGAGAATCGGGGCGTGACATTATGAGTTCACTGTGATGCCATTTGGTCTAACCAATGCCCCAACTACCATCATCGATTTGATTAATCGAGTGTTCAAAGAGTATCTGGACCAGTTTATGATTGTATTCATTGATAACATCTTGGTGTACTTGAAGAGTCCAGAGGAGCATGAATAGCACTTAAAAACGTTACTTCAGACCTTGTGAGAACATGAGCTATAGCCAAGTTCAGTAAGTGTGAGGTTTGGCTAGTTCGTGTAACTTTCTTGGGTCACATGATGTCATGCCCCGAACCTCGAGTACATGTATATCCCTCGATGGTTGATCAAATTCCGACGTTCCCAAAACGCGTCACCGACCCATTCATTTTATTGCACAAGTGGAAGTGAAATAAACAATCTCCAGACAACAAACAAACATGGAATAGAAAAGTAAGACAATCAAATTTCACAAACACACTTTTATAAATAAACCAGGTTATATACAAAAAGTTCTAGACCCTAAAAAGAGTTGCTAAACTAAACCTGCCTCAGACCTCATCTACTTGGGATCCTAGTCTACTATGACATCGTCAAAGATGTCAATGTCTAACGAGTCAGCTATCTCTATTGCGGGCTCCTCAGCCTCAGGCAACTAGTTCGCCTCAATATCGGTTATGATATCGGCATCGAACATGGGGTCGACTATCTCCCCCAACTCGGCACCTTAAATATGTCCATCAAATCAATCCATGGGGCCCTCCCGAACCCCATTAGGCCCGCGACAAAATAACGTTTTAAATCAATGAGGTACCAACTGAGGTTGGCTCTCATTGACCCTGATCGTGGTCACGACGAGCTCGTGGGTCCAAAGATTCCCAGGGACAGGAAAGATGGTACGTTGAGTCTCGGCCTCTCGTGGCCACCTAAAACGAACGGGCCTCACCTCCATCTAAGGACTTGAAAATTGTAAACTACGACGGGGTGAGACAATGTCTTAGTGAGTCTACACCGTAAACCCCGATTAGGAAGGTAATACACCTAGATGCAGCCTAAGCATACATCAAATGAGACTTACCTTGCCTCAGCACCTCCGTGCACATTAGTAGAGTTCATATAACATATGCATACAAACAATATACTCAGTAATTGGAACACATCCAATTCAAATGCCAATCAAGCACAGTGGTCCCGATTATACGGCCAAATCATTACAACACGTCACATTCTATGCCACACAATTTTTTCCCATAATCAAGCATGGTTAATCACTCATTCAAGTGTTCTAATTAGTTACGACCCAACGACCACGGCCAACTCAATAGTCAGTGGTCATCTGGTATAGCCGAGCATTGTCTTGCCCCATCGAGCACGGCCACATCTACCTCTAAACGGCATTCCCGAAGGAGCATCGACCCAGCCTCTATTGCGATCGGCATCCATTGACATAGGGCATTCTCGAAAGAGTATTGTCTGGCATAAAAACTCGTGACCAGTTCCAATAGTGATTCCATACATATCCAATCTCGGTCAAGGACATCGTGCTTTGCACTCAAATGCCTTGATTTAAATAATGTGCTTTGCTTATTTTCTTTATATTAAAAACATCCGAAAAAGTAGGTGCGCATGGACACACGGTCAAATCGAACCATAAAGCGCAATATTCTCTCTTTTTAAAAATCCCACAATTTTATATAGTACTTAAAAAAAATTGGCATCAAAACCGACACTCGATTTTTTTCTAATTAAATACCAAAATTCCATACTTTTGAAATAATAAATCAAAAATCATCAAACAGCATCCAATTGCACAAATTAACAATCAATTGCACAAACTAATTGCACCATGTCGATCGGCACGAAGTTCTAGCAACCATCCTAGTATAATTTTCACTAATTAATAAATAATTAAATAAATTGTAAAATAATTAAATAAATCATTAATTAAGCTAGATACACTAATCTAACCACCTAATTGGACTAATTAAATTAATCTACCTACGCTAGATGTATATAACCTACTAAACTAACTAATTAAATCAACTAACCACCTAATTGGCCTAACTAACTAATCCAATTTAACTAAACAAGCTAACTAATTACACTAATCTTACTTAACCTAATTTAACCATTCCCTAAGCATAATTAATCCCCTAATTAAGGTTTAGGAGGTTAACTCACCAGATTAGCAAATAAATTGGTTCACGACAACGGCGATGCGGAGGCAAGCAAGACTCGAGCCTACGGTGACACCAAGGGAGGCCAAACCGGGGTGGGAAAAGGCCTAACATAGCTTAGCTAAGGTTGAGCTTCAGCCTTGCTGGAAATGGGTAGAGGTGCGGCCTGGCTCGACCAACGGCACTGGGACGAGCTAGATGATGGCCTAGTCAGGTGAAGCTGTGATGGCAGCTCGTGAATGACTATGGGCACGGCTGTAGCTGTGACAGGCGGCCTAGCTACAGGTTGGACCTGGACACAGTAATGCATGGGGCTGAAGTCACGAACAGGAATGGTGGGACTGAGGTTGGTTTGGGTGAGCTGGCTTCAGCGAGGGCTTGCTATTTCAGTGCTAGGGCAGGTTCGGTTATGAGAAGGTGAGATGAAGTAGCATCAATGGAGAGATGAAGGAGGAGAAGAGCTAAAGAAGATGATGATGTAGGGGGGCGGTCGAGCAAGCCTAAGGGGGAGAGAGGGAACATGAAGGGGACAAGAATCCTCACAAGTCCACCAAAAATCCCAACCCCAGAGTCTTCAACCTTATCACCAACGGCCATTTCCCTCCTAATCTTCTTCCACAAGCTAAGGATTGGCACTTAAATGTTGCAGCCCCCCATGGCCTACGAATTTCATATGTTCCACTGCAATTGCACACCAAATTCACTCCAATTAACCTCAATTCAATGGCCAAAATGCTGAGGAGGAAGTCCACACTAAATTCCACAATTTCCCTTGCCAAATGATCCAACTTGAAGGCCAAAAATGCACACAAAAATGACCCTTTGAATTTTCCGGTTTAAAATCACCCAACTTTGATTTTTTGCCAAAATTATGAGCTCATAAAAAATTCTTCAAAGGATGAGTCGACATCCTAAAAATAAATCATGACACGCCAGAACTTTCGATTCCCGAAACTGAGTTCAATTTCATGGTTAATTTCAACTGGACTTAATTTTAGTGAAGCCTAACCTATCGGGTAGCTTTTAGGAATTTTTAGCGCATTTGACTCGTGGTCAATTATTTTCTATCCACATCGTGCATCTTTGACACATCGGTGACTCTTGGTTGTCGTAAAAATCTCAAGATTTCAATTACGAGCACTTGGTATAAAATTGATAGAAAAATTGATTTAGTGCCGTTCGACATGAATTTTACAAGTTGGTGGAATCACCCACACTTAATCACTTGTCTCTGTCGAATCGACCTATCTCTGATCTCTAATCGATTTTGACAATGATGTATTGACCCTTGCAGATTAGCACGATTGACCAATCAATTTCTGATCGAATTCTCAAGTCGACCGTGTTTATATTCCTTAATGGTTTTACCTGATAAGTTAGTTATCTCTTGAGTGGCCAACTCAAAGAAAAAGACTATAGGCGCATTGATAAAAAAAAAACCCATTTCATATAATCAGTACAAGGTTGAAAATAAGATGTCACATGTGATTTCTGGTGAAGGGATTTCCGTGAATCCGACCAAGATTGAGGTTGTTATGAACTAGCTAAGACCAACGACAGTGATTGAGGTTTGAAGTTTATTGGGATTGTCAAGCTTTTATAGATGGTTTGTGGAAAGATTCTCTATGATAGCCATGCCTCGATTACTTAAGAAGGACGAGAAGTTTGAATGGATGGATAAGTGCAATCGTAGTTTCCAAGAATTTAAGCATAAGCTAACTACCACACCCGGGTGACAATTTCATCCGGTCTTGAAGGATATGAGATTTATAGTGATGCATCGTATAAAGGACTAGGTTGCATTTTAATGCAACTTAGGAGAGTGGTTTCATATGCATCCTGTCAATTGAGGCCTCATGAGTTGAATTATCCAATACATGGTTTGGAACTAGTAATTGTCATCTTTGTCCTAATGATATAAGGCATTACTTATGTGGACAAAAGTTTCAAATTTTTACGAACCATCAAAGTCTCAAGTATTTGTTTTCTTAAAAGGAGTTGAAGATAAGCCAGTGTCGCTAGATGAAGCTTCTTAAGGATTATGATTGTGATATCCTATATCATCCTAGAAAGGCTAATAAGGTCATAGATATGCTAAGTCAAAAGTCATCAATCACACAGATGATGGTTCAAGAGTGGATTCTACTCAAAGGAGTTTGAGATTCGGATTTCAAGTTTATGGCTACCCTGAAAATTGAACTAGAAGTATAGGTGAAGATTAAGACGCTATAGTTGATAGATGCTGAAATCCAAAAAGTTCCGCAAGAGGATGCGGGAAAGAGGAAAGCTAATTTTCAAGTGACCGAGGATGGAATACTAAAGTTTCGTGAATGATTGTGCATGGTTAACTATGTGGAGCTTAAGGAAGAAATTTTGTTAGAAGCACATCGTAGCAATAATAGCATTCATCCAGGTAACACAAAGATGTACCGAAATCTGCATCAGTATTATTGATGGAATAGTATGAAGGTAGATATCGCCAAGCATATTGCCAAGCATATTGCCAAGCATCTAACGTCCAACAAGTAAAGGCCGAGCATTGCAAGCATGGAGGACTTTTGCAACCTCTCGAGATTCCCGAGTGGAAATGAGAACATATCATAATGGATTTTGTGATGGGATTGCTAAGGAGTCAATGAGGTAATGATTTCATCTGGGTCATGGTTGATAGGTTGACAAAATTTGTGCACTTCATCGCTATACTAAAGCACTTTGCTCTAAACAGATATGTTGAGTTGTATGTGGGACAAAAAGTTTGTCTTTGTCTAGTGCTAGTGATGATCGCATCGGATCGAGACTCAAAGTTTACGACAACTTTTTGGAAAAGTCTACAAACTGTTTTAGGGCCAAATTGCTGTTGTTCGAGCCGAGAACACTATATTCTCGACACCATCGCACCAGTGTCACCGCCATCACCATTGGAAAATACTAAGTTAACTTCCTAATCGTGGATTAAGGTGTTAATTACGTTTAGGGGGTAGATTAGTTTAATGTTAATTGCGGTTAGTATTACTTAATTTTAGTTTGCCGGTATCCATCTTAAGCAGTTCTTTGGTGTCATTGAATATCCTCCATACTTTTATTCAACACTTTCATTTCACTCGGTAGATACTATTGAGTTCAAAGTGTTTGACAAATCGTATCTGATTCAAGCATGGGATCTAGCAAAATTGTTGGGGTCAATTTTTTTGAGTTCAAGTCTATAGACATTAAATATGATGTTGCATATAGACAATTCTTTGGTATTCCCGACTTTACCATTGATGAAAAATCTCATGTCTCTTATTAGTTGTTTCCACTAAGACAAATTGTACTTCATAAGATTATTATTAACTATCTAAGACCAAACAGATCTTCCACAATAGATATTTCACAATATGAAGCCAAGTTGATGTGGGTCATCTTAAATGGTCTCTCTTTTTCAATTGCTCACCTTGTTATTCTACACATATATAGAACCGTATTGAAAACAAGGGGCAATTGCCTTATGGTTGTCTGATCATGAATTTTTTCCATGAATTAGACATCAAGATCTGAAGAAAATTGAGCAAATATCAGTTACCTCTACTCAAGATAGATGAACAAATGATGTGGAAGATGAGTTTCAGGCATAGCACTGAAGGCTGGAAGAATATGAAAAGGAAGCTTTTGAGAATCGATGCAGAAGAATTTGTGTTAGAGACAGTTAATCACCCAACGAAGAGAAGAAAGATTACTAAATACAAAGCCTTCTTGCAAAGGCTCAACGAAGAAATGCTGCAATTAAGAAGAAACATATTATCGATACATATCAACCTGTTACTAATGATGATGCTGAAGAAGAGAATGAAGCCGAAGTGGAAACATGAACAAGAGTGGCTATAAAGCTGTCACGCCCTGATCCTCCGAACACGTGCCCATCCTTCGGTGGTCGATTAATTTGCGACGTCACATTCATTTTAATGCACATGCAGAAGCGAATAATTAAATCCCCAAACAACACCAAGATGGGATAGAAAAGTAGGGTTACCATTTTTGAAAACCATATCACACTTATATACATATATCAAACTATGTGATATAGCATATTAGTCAATACATACAAGGTTTACAAAAAGAGGGGGTAGAGTGCTACAGATCCTCTAAGCATTCGAGTCTTCAACTGAATACTCTGAGGACCCTAGATCCGACAGACTCAGGTCCACCACTACACCACCTGGAGGGTCAACTGTATCTTTTCCAAAAGCTACCTCTAACACCAACATAGGGATCTCAGATTCCATTATGGGACCTTCTCTTATGGGGTACCTTATGGGGTAGACCCTCATCAACCCAGATAACGAACCTCACGAGTTCATAGACCCATCCCCTTGGCTTCTCATGAAGCGGAATATAAGACACCTACTTAATGACCTTCTTTGGCTGGCCAAAATGCTCGGGAGGTACAGCCATCTAAGGACCTGTAAATGTTATTCCACAACAGGGTGCGACTGCGTCTTAGCAAGTTCACCCCCTAAACTCCGACTAGGAAGGAAATACGCCTCAAGGGCTGCCTAAGCACAAGCACAAGTCAGAGGACTTACCTTTAACTCAGTTCCTTCCTTTAAGTCAGAATTTATAAAATCATCCAATCATTTCAATTCAAATCAAACATTGATCAGTCGACTCATTCAACTTTATACCATCGATACCATCCACACAATTCGATCAAATCAAACCTTGCTCGCCCTAAGTTGACAACAGATGGTGTAGCTCATCGAAGTTGATAATAGATATATAATAATGCTCACCAAAGCTGCTAGAGTATACTACTCACACTAAGCTGACATATCAAGGCCTGTAGGTTGATATAGTATATTGATAATGTTAACCGAAGCTGTGCGATACTTAGGGTATACTACCCACTCTAAGCTGATATATCAAAGCCCTTAGGCTGATGTAGTATACCATTATAATCAACCAACAATTTCACCACATTTATTATACTTGATAAAAATAATCACGTGTGGGTACACAGTTGTCCTTAACCAAAATACAATATTTTCCTTTTCGAAAATCTCACCGTTTAATATAGTTCACCAAAATATTTTTGGCGTTATAAACCGACGCCTGATGTTTGCTGATTAAATACTAAAAATACTCAATTTTGGGATAAATTCCTAAAATTACAAATCTCACTCAATTCGAACAAAATAACATTCAATTAAATAAACCAATCACACCATTGAAATCAAAAAAAATTTTGGCCACCGACTATCCTGGTATAATTTCCAGAAAATACTAATTAATTAAATAATTATGAAAATTAATTAAATAAATACCAAACTACAAACTTAGGCCAGAAAAGCCTAATTAAATACTGAAACGAGCTCAGAAAATTTCCGAACCTAACTAGATAAATACTACAACTTATCTAGTCTCTAATTACACTACTTTAACCACCTAACATGCATAAACGAATAATTAAATTGCTATTCCATTCTAACTAACCACCTAATCCCTAATTAACCTAAATTAATCAACCTTTAAGCTTAATTAACTCCCTAAACAGACTTTAGTGAGTAAACTCACTGGATTTGCAAGCCGGTGAGTTCACTACGATGGGGATGCAAAGATGAGCGACAAACTTTGAAGTGGCGGCACCTTTGGAGGCCCTAAGTGGTCCAAAGTGGGCCAAACAGTGCACGGCTACGCTAAGGGAATTGGGTTTTGATCCTTGGGTCAAGAGGCTACTAGGATGACTGGTTTGGGCCAAGACAATGAAGGAAGAGCATAGGCGGTGGGCTATGGCGGGGCAAATGGCAGCCAAACGACGATGGAGCAACGATGACGGGCTCCGGCTAAGCTTCGACGACTACGGGGGAGGCTCGGGGGACGGCTGCTAGGGTGTGAAATGAATAGGGCGAGCGGCGGATGGTGATGACCCGCGTGGGGCATGACGTCGAAGCAACGGGACTCTAATGGCTCGACGACAATCGATAGTCAGGGAGGGATTGTGAATTTCATCAATGCATTGTTGGTTGATCTCACTCAGAATTGATCACTCCTAAGATACTGACCATGAGGGAAAAGGCTAATGAGGACAGAACTCATACGACTAAAGAACTTGACTTGGGAAAACGACTTGACCGTGAGACTTGCATGAAGACGATCCTATAGATAGGTAGATTGATTTCAAGGACGACTAAAAGTCAATTCGTGGATAGAATATAATTGAACGATGGGTGATTCTGTTTACTATTATCGAACCCGCGAACAACCTTAGGTCGATCCTTAGTAATCGTCTACTTTGAAATAAGAATTTATCCTTCGCAATTTCATGTAATCAAGGACGTCCATGAGTTGAGATGTCTTGAACGTGGCTTGGCACGAGTTGGTCACGCATGAATCCTCAAAACCACTTGTCAATCGAGTTGTACCCAAAATGGCATTAGAGCAAAATTCACATGGCATGAGGACTAAATATTGGACTTTGAATTATCAAGAACGTCCAGGATGGACTTTGGATGAAGCTACTTCGACGGTCAACAGCACCAATTAAGCCAAGTATTTGGAAAAAAGAATTTTTGGACTGAGAAAGTGAGCCCAACTTTAAGCCTTTGAGCCCAATTGCATTTTCTAGCCCATTTCTCCACCATTTGAGCCCAAACCAATTTATTCAAACTTGTATAAAATCTTGGCCCATATACATGTATACTACGGTATACTATACTTTGAGAAATTACCATTTTACCCCTTCTAGAAGTGGCATTTATTGTTGGGGAACAAAAAGAGAGAAAAGTCAAAGGAAATTATGAAGGGAAATGATGTAAAGAAAGGGAAATTGGACTTGGCTTCTTGCTTTCTCTTTGTCTCTCTCTCTCTCCTCATTCCTCTCCTTCTCCCAACGTCAACCCCCACTCCCACGTCCTTTTTCCTCTTCTCTTTCTCTCTTTAGTTTCTTTTCTGTTTTGCTTCCAAAACAGCACCATGTGCTATTGTTTTTGCCCCAAGCTAGCCACCATCTTACGCCATGGCCATGGGCCATCACTATTCGCAAGCCACCATCCACCGCCGAAGAGCTACACCACCCATCCGCGAGCCGTTCCGCCCACCATTCTTGCCGAATCGAAAACCACCTCCACCAAGACCCATTTTTGCCAAGCGCCTCCGTGACATTTTGGATGTAAAGACTACGTAACCATGAGTAGCCCAAGGCCCCCTGCAGAGGAAAAGCTTTATCCCGGCGAATACCAACTCCGCACAACATAGGGATTGGCACGCGCATAGAATAGTCTAGCATTAAATCATGTCATATGAGATGCTGTTATAGCTTTCCCATAACTCCTTTGATTATTAATCCTAAAACTTTGCTTAGGAGATTGATTTATGCTTAAGGGTCATTTAGATTAGCTTAAAAATGGATTAGTGATAACCTAGAATATTTAGATTATCCTTAGAATTCATTAGTGTTAATCTAATTAGTCAGATTAGCACATTTGAGGCGATTAGTTCCGAATTAGTGGATTTCCTACAATTTGGATCTCTGGACCCTTGCTGTTTGCCAATTTTCTAGATCAAAGAAGGTTGAGAATTTGAAGTTGATGTCCGTAAGAGAAATATTTTAGACATCCTTGATATGGCTAGTATAAGTACCTAGAGGGGTGGTGAATAGGTATAACGAGTAATTTCTAATGATAATCGCACAATACTAGACAGTTGATAGAAATGAGACAAACAACAATCAAAGTAAGACTGAGAGTAGGGAAGAGAAAATTGAACACGACGTTTATAGTGGTTCGGCTTATTTCAAGCCTACGTCCACTCTTCTGCACTGACAGCCCACTGGCTGGATTCCACTATGAACAAAAGATATTACAACACTTTTTCTTCCTTGATTTTTGGTGTAGAAAATCTACCACACTCTCTCAAGGTATCACTAAGTATAGACTCTCTTTGTGTGTACAGTTTCGCTCAATATGAATCGACTAATAATCAAGGAGCTTCAGACTCTGGAATCTCTCTATCGAGCATGCACTAGAATAATTGGAATGTCTTCTTTTTATACTCCTTTATGTCATCATACCCGTTGGCACTTACCAAATGAATTCTTCCAATCTTCCCGTTGGACATAATCAATTAAGAAGGTCATTCGAGCTATTAAAGGAACATGTCGATAGCCCATCAATCTTGTTCGCCCATACAATCAAGATCTTGGTTTCTAAGAATAGAACATTCCAAGAATATTTCATCAATCATCGGATCTTCAAACGATCTTGATTTCGAATAAATAATTCGTTATATCAAATCCAGCCAAGAGATCTTCTCCAGATGATAAGACCAAATCCTTAACTAAACACTTTAGCTTTGGATCGCCTTCGTCGCTAGATTAGAAACTGTCAATGAGAATAGTCTTGAATCTTGTGTGCTGAGTCTGGTGATCTGAAAGTCTTCAGACTCTAAGTGCAAGGGTCTGCACAGCTTCCAGACTAGACTGATAAAAACGTTTTGTCAGCTTCAAAACACTCTAGAGAGATTTCTCCAACAATCTCCCCTTTTTTTTATGGTGACAAAACTTTCCTGTAGATTTGAACAACTTTGACTTGCAAAAACATTACTCAAGCAATATGGATATCTCATAAAGATTAATAACTCAACTAGATTCTGTATCCACAGAAAATAGGTTAGTCTTTCATGAGTAAAGCTATACAATAACACTTGATATAAATGCAGCAGTCAATTTCAAATCCACACACTCAAGTCAGACAAATTCACCAAGTCCACCACACCTAAGTCATACTCAAAAGTATCCAAACAAACTAAAATTAAACACAGATTCATAGTCAAAGTTCAATTCAGTTCAAAGCTGGCAATTCTCCCCATTTTTGTCATCATTAAAAATGTGAGAAAGAGTCAAGTCTGCTTGGGAATGCGCACAAGCTGGAAATCTCCCATCGATTGTACGACGCCTTCCAGCCTCTTCAAGTCTTCCCATAGATGTCTCACCTCTACTTCTTTGGCATTTGCTTGAATTTGATGAGCGAGGTCTTGCATTTGATCCAACAAGGTAATAGAAGACGCTTGTCTAGCATTCTTCATGACTTGAATTTCACATTCCAAAGCATATATTTGACCCTGCATTTCCGAAGAAGATCAAGGATATGACGAAAATCTGCGTTATTGTCCGTCCGCATGCTGGGCATTTGCTCTATCGATGGAGTAAAGGCAGACGATGGAACTTCGGTGTAATCGCGCAAATTTGGCGTTGAGGTGTCATGTCCTTCCTCAGGCATTTGAGAAGCCTGAATATCTTCTGGATTTTCTTGCGAGTGACTCACACCTTCACTATGATCAGGATATGGTGTAGTCCTTCCTTTCTCGTCATCTCCCCCTATTTCTAAGGCCTCAATTGGGGAATAGTGATGGTCATGCTCGGCAGAGAATCTTGATTGCCTTTCTCTCCGGCTTCCTCTGCAGACTTTTCTTTGACTGCTTCTTCTTCAACTTCTTTCTCCTCTTCTTCTTTTTCTTTCTCTCCAATTTCCTCTGCTTCTCTCTGTTCTTGTTCCTCTGCTTCTTTTCCTTTCTCCTGTCGTTCCATTGATTCAGTGCGAACGACCGAGTCTTTTCAATGCCAAGGCGGAGATAGTGAGTTCATCCTCTTCATCTTCATCCTCTAAGATTAGAGCTCTTTTCTTTTTGGATGGAGCACTCATGGGCTCTTTCCCTTTCCTTTTTGATGCAGAAGAGACTGGATGAGATTTAACTAGAGTTTTCACTTTGAACTTCTTCATTGCCTTATCAAGCTCTTTCGGATGCATTTTTGTCAGCATTTTCAAACCCACCACCATTTTGTTACATGGTCGAACACAAAGAGTATGTGGAGGTTCAATATTCAAGTGTCTGAAGATCTTGGTCACAAGACTTGAGTAAGGCAAGTGGCCCTTGTCCTTCACCATCGCTCTGTACATGTGGAGGAGAATGGTGTGAGGGAGAGAGAACTTCTTCCCTGAATTGATCGCGTACATCAATTTCGCCTCAGAATTACACATGTCTGTCTCGGATGTTGATTTTGGCCTGAGACAGTTGATCACGATTTTGTGCAGTAAGATGTTGATGGCATGCATTCTTGTGTAGGTAATTCTTCCTTCTGTACTCCTGTCTTTGACGAGTTCTAGTGTGGTACGAGCGATTGAAACCTTGATTGGTTGATATCGTCCTCTTTCAACTCCAATTATGTCTACTAACATGTCCACATCTACCACATAGTCTTGGTCTCGAACACTGAAGGATATTCTATTCGCATCTAAAAAGCTAAGATTCGAATAGAAATATGCTGTCAATTGTGCATAGCCGTCTGTGGTGTCAGAACAAAATTGCTCTAGTTGAAGCAGATTGAACTTCTCCTTTAAGTTCACATTGATGGCATCTAGAAAATCAAAATCAACGCTCTTGGGGTTTATTATCCCTCGTTTCAACAATTTGAAGAACATATCCTCTTGTTCCTTCGATTTGAACAACTCCGTTATTTTTCCCTTTACCTTCGCAACAACACCCATCCTGGGTTGGAATTCACTAAACAATTTATCATCGTCATTCTTGTCAGTCGAATTAAATCCCCCTACTCAAGGGTCACTTGGAATGTTCGCAAGTGCTTCCTCAGCCTTTTCTTTGGAAGCAATTCCCAAATCCTCCATTCGTCGCAAAAAGTTATACTCATTTCTATACCATTTGTCTTTAAGGAAGGCATCCACATAGTTCAATGGTGTAACTATGCTTTTCAAAGCACGATAGAGCTTGTAAATAAAAGAGGGTTTTGGGACTCTTACAGGGTCTCCTTCCTCGATTATTTCTTCCCGCGGTTGTTGTCCCACACTCTGTGGGGTAGATGGTGGAGATTGATGTGGTTGAGAGTGAATCGGGCTATGTTGCTGTCTCGGTAACTCTTCTTCCTTGGTGAGATCGAAATGGGTAGGACCCTCCCTCATTCTCTGTGGTCCCCTGCTTGCGATTCTTGAAAACCTTCTAGAAGAAGACATCGTTTCTTGTCGTTGAAAGATTCCTTGACTCGCTTTCCCAAGAAAATATGACAACTTTCTCGAAGATGAACACAAAGTCAAGACAGGATTGGGATGAGAATGCCTTTTTAGGGTTTTGGAGTTAAGCGAAGAAAACAACTGACTGTATATAACCTAGTTAAAAAAAGGAAAAACCAATCGACATAAAGGAAAGTGAACAGTCATCCCCTTTTTAAAAATGATAACTGCCTTTTTAAATAGAGATTATCTTTTTTGAAAAGACAAGATTCCGTTTTTCTCGGAAATTAAAGATAAATCAAATATAACTGAACAAATGACCATACCTTTTCGAGATTGAATATTAAAACAACTTACAGTCTATGGCCATGAATGATTGAGTCTGAGAGTTTGAGAGTCTCTAGACTTTGATTTCCTCAAGCTTCAAAATGTTGAGTCTGGAACGGATGATATCGAATTGATTCTTCTCCAAAGGCTTTGTGAATATATCCGCTAGTTGGCTCTTTGACTCAACAAATTGAATCGAGATTTCTCCATTTTGAACATGATCTCTAATGAAGTGATGTCAAATCTCTATATGCTTTGCCCTTGAGTGAAGTATTGGATTTTTAGTGAGATTGATTGCGCTGGTGCTGTCATATCTAATCTCAGTGCATGAGTCTTCAATTCCAAAGTCTTGTAGCTGTTGTTTTATCCACAGAATTTGCGAACAACAACTTCTAAGAGCTACATACTCTGCTTATGTTGTAGAGAGAGCCACAGTGTTTTGTTTCCTTGAAAACCAAGACACTGTCCTATTCCCAAGCAATTGGAAAGTTCCCAAGGTGCTCTTTCTATCAACTCTGCAACCGGCTAGATCTGCGTCTAAATATCCAAGAAGATTAAAGTCTCCCTTCTTAGGATACCAAAGGCCGATGCTTGAAGATGAAGCAACGTATTTAATAATCCGTTTCACAGGCACTAAGATGAGATTCTCTAGGGTCCGATTGAAACCTAGCACGGATGCACACACTCAACAAAATGTCGGGTCTAGAGGCGGTAAGATAAAGAAGTGAACCGATGATACTCTGTACAGCTTTTGATCAACTTTCTTCCCTTCTTCATCTTTGTCTATCTTCAAAAACTTGACATTGGTATGTCGGTCTTTTTGCACTTTTCCAGTCCAAACCTTTTGACGAGATCATTAGCATATTTTTCTTGATGAATGAAAGTTCCTTCCTTTAATTGTTTTACTTGAAGTCCAAGAAAGAAGGTTAACTCTCCCATCATACTCATTTCAAACTCATCCTACATAGACTTAGAGAATTTCTTGCACAGACTTTCATTAGAGGATCCAAAAATTATATCATCCACATATATTTGAACAAGTAAAAAGCTTTTGTTTTCCCTTTTGATAAATAGAGTAGTATCTACTTTACCTTTGACAAAATCATTATGTATTAAAAACTTACTTAGTCTGTCGTACCAAGCTCGAGGTGCTTGCTTTAAACCATGCAAGGCCTTTTCGGTCAAAGACGAGTCGGTTTCTTTGGGTCTTCAAGCCCTAGTGGTTGTTCCACATAAACTTCCTCATGGATAAATCCATTTAGGAATGCACTTTTGACGTCCATTTGGAATAACCTGAAATTTTTATAACAAGCAAAAGGAAGCAATAATCGAATAGCTTCTAACCTTGCTACTGGTGCGTAAGTCTCATCATAGTGTATCCCCTCTTCTTGCGTATATCCCTTGGCCACGAGTCTTGCTTTGTTTCTTACCACTTTTCCATTCTCGTTCATCTTGTTCTTGAAAACCCATTTAGCTCCAATAACATATTTACCTTTTGGTTTAAGAGTCAATTCCCGGACATCATTGATACTTGAATTGCACGAGCTCTTCTTGCATAGCTTCAATCCAGCTTTCATATGATAAAGCTTCTTCTATGCTTTTGGGTTCTATTTCAGAAACAAGTGCCACAGCACTAGACTCTTCACACATTTTGGATCTGGTGCGAATTCCTTCATTAATTTCACCAATAATGAGATCTTTGGGATGACTAGACTTATGCTTCTAGTTACTGGTTGATTTGTCTTATTGATGATCTCTTTCTTTACTTGAATATTCACGAACAACTTGATGTTGGTCTTCCAGAGTTTGAGATGTTTCTTGAGTTGTAAGCTTTGAAAAGTCTGGAGCAGGTTCAAACTCTTCATTTTGAGTCTGACTGTCTTCATTTTGCATTGAATCTTGAAATTTGACATTCATTGATTCCTCCACTGATTGACTCTTCTTGTTATAGACTCGTAGGCTTTGCTTGATGTAGAATATCCAAGGAAGATGCCTTCATCTGATCTTTCTTCAAACTTACCAACTCGATCTTTTACATTTTTCAATATAAAGCATTTGCAACCGAACACATGAAAGTATGAAACAATAGGCTTCTTACCTTTGAATAACTCACAAGGGGTTTTCTCTAGAATAGGTCTTAAAAAGACTCTATTTATGATATAGCACGCTGTTGAAACAACTTCAGCCCAAAATCATGAAGAAATCTTACTTTCAATTAAAAGAGTTCAAGCAATTTCTTGAAGAGATCTATTCTTTCTTTCCACAACTCCATTTTGCTGAGGAGTGTATGGAGAGGAGAACACATGCTTGAAGCTATTCATCACAAAATTTTGTAAAATCTTGATTTTCAAATTCACCTCCATGGTCTATTCTTATACTTGAAATAACATATCATTTTTTCATTTTGAACCTTTTTAGCAAATTTTTCAAAATACGAGAAGGTTTCAGACTTACTTGCCAGGAAATATCCCAAGTAAATCGGGAGTAATCGTCCACGATTACTAGGCAATATTTCTTACCTCCAATGCTCTGGGTTCTGGTTGATCAGAAGAGATCCATATGCAGCAGCTGCAGTGTCACGCCCCGAACCTCGAGCACGCGTACATCCCACTGCGGTCGATAGAAATGCGACTTCCCAGGACATGTCGCCGACCCTTTCATATTTTATTATGCATGCGGAAGCGAAACAAATCCCCTGACAACATTTAACTTAGGATAGAAAAGCACGCAATCAATCACAACCAAATAAGCTTTCCTATAAACACATAGGTTTATATACAACACTAGATTGTCTACAAAATAGACCGGCTCAACAAGAAGGGAACTGTCCTATGATCAACTTGTCGGACACGTTCGCCGATTCTTCAGCCTCCCACCTTCCGAACTCCCGGGACTTCCGGTCCTCCACGACCGTCATCTAGGGACCTGAAATATTATCCCACAACCGGGATGAGACTACGTCTCAGCGAGTCCTACCATCTAAAACTCAATTAGGAAGAAAATACGCCTCAGGGCGCTCTAGCCACATAAATAGGATAAAGGGCTTACCTCGCCTCAGTCCCTTTCCTGCACGTCAGTATAATTCATATTCAAACAATGCTCGCACAAGCTGAAACTACCGACACCTATATCAGTCTATCAATTCAATCATTCGCAATGATTCAATTCCATCATACTATCTATCTTTCCATTTCAATCCATACTATCTATCAACCATTACTATCTATCATTCAATACCTTCTATCAAACCAGTCGTTAATACGACACATGCTTTCCAAAGCTGTAATATATAGACAGTAGCTCGCTCAAGCTGTATAGATAGATAGCTCACCAAAGCTGTAACTGATAGATAGCTCGCACAAGCTGTAACTGATATAATAGCTCGCCACAGCTGTAACCGATATAATAGCTCGCCAAAGCTGTAACTGATATAATAGCTCGCCAAAGCTGTAACTGATATAATAGCTCTCAAAAGCTGATAATTCATATAATAGCTCACTGAAGCTGTCGCGTATAGATAGCTCACTGAAGCTGTAGCATATATGTATATAATATTTGCTCGACCAAGCTGATACATATATAAACAACTGCTCGCCAAAGCTATCAATTCAACAATAACCCAAACCAATCCTCAATCCAATCAATCAATAGATTCAAACTGGTCCTACCAACAAATTACGGTGCCAATAACCGACACCAGGTATTTTAAAGTTAAATACCACAACTTCATCAATATCACTCAATTCCACACTTTTGGAATTATTAACCATAATCATCGATCACTCAATTTCTCAATTTAAACATACAATTAACACAAACCGACCGCACCGCTTTGCGATCGGCGCGAAATTCTAACGACCAGCCATCCCTAGGCATAATTTTCGAAATTATTAAATAATTAAATTTAATTCCGAAAATTAAACAATTAAATATTATATTATTATAATATAATTTAATAAAATAATATTTATAAATTCGAAATAAATAATTAATTAAAAATAATTAATTAGGGCTTAAACAAGATTACACTAATTTAATCATACAATTAGCCCTAGTTAAACATCCATTAAATAATCATACAACTAATCTAATTTACATTAAAATAATCTAATTTAATCACATAAACCTAATTAGACTAATCTAAACCCCCTTAAGCGTCATTAACTCACTAAGCAAGAATTAGAGGATAAACCGACCGGATTAACGAGTTGAACGGCTCAAAACGACGAGGACGACGCGATGGTCGATAGTCTCCAAGGCGGGCCTAGCTTCTGGGATCGGGAAGCCAGTCAAAACGGGCCAAATAGCCGCTGCCATACCCATTTTTCTGCTCACTGATCGCTGCTGGTTGAGGCCGAAAATGAGCGGATCCGGGCCGGTTGGGGTCGGGAATGGGCGGAGGAGCTGAACCGGACCTAGGTGGGGCTTCACGGTGGCCGGAGGTGAGCTGGACGGCTCCGGCGGAGCTTCCCCGCATCTGGAATGGCTGCTAGAACAGGGAGACGGCGAGATGGAGACAAACGGACGGAGCAACGACAAGGCGACGGTGGGTCCAAGCGGGGTCGGAGGCCGGGCCGGACGGAGACTGAGGGACCTCGGCGGGGCTGGGACGCGTCTCGAGCAGCTCGGAACAGGGAGCTAGGACTACGGAACAACGAGAACGCATGGCGACGGGCTCGGGTGCGCGCGATCAGCTCCGGTGGCTGGTGGGCTTGCGACAACGGAGCTCCTCGACGGATTGCTGGTCGATCTCCGCTGCTACCGATGGCGTCCGAAGAAGAAGAAGATGGAGATGGAGGAGAGAGCGTCGACGGGAGAGAAGGGGAGGAAGAAGAAGACCGGTTCTCTCTCTCTCTCTCTCTCTCTCTCTCTCTCTCTCTTCTCTTTTCTCTTTCTCTCTCTTTGGCCCCACCATGACCTCATGGATGATGTCACACCCCACTATCTCCCACAACCTTATTCCAATGGGTTCAATTTCATTTTCCGCCGTGGCATAAAATCTTGTACACTTAATTCAATCAATTCTCAATCAATTCCATCCAATTGAAGCTCAATTAAACTAACCCATGTGTCCTTGGCCTTCTCATGAAATTTCCCCATCAAATGATCCAACTTGCATCCCGATGATTCGATTAAAAATGGCCTTCTGACAATCTCAAACAAAAACGGCATTACTTTGATTTTCTGCCAAAAATCTCGGTTTGTAGAAAAATCTTCTGGAGATGAGTCGACATTCCTAAAATGAATTGTGACTTGACAGAACTTCCAAATTCTGTAATCGGGTTCAATTTCACGGTTAAATTCAATTTGGCGGGACTTTAGCGCGTCCTAATATACCGAGTAGCTTTTAGGAATTTTCTGTGCAATTGACCTGTGGTTGATTGTTTTCAAGCCACAAAGTGCATCTTCGACACATTAGCGACTCTCGATTATCGTAGAAATCTCGAGGTTTCAAATACGGACACAGGGTACCAAAACGATAGAGAAATCGATCTAGTGCCGATCAACAAGAATTGTGCAATTAGGTGGAATCACCCACACCGAATTACATGGTTCTCGTTGAATTGACCTATCTCCGGTCTCTAATCGGTCCAGTGCCGTAATGACCCTTGCAGATTAGTACGGTCGATCGCCGGTTCTGGTCGAATTCTCAAGTCTATTGCGTTTAGATTCCTTAACGGCTTCACCTGATAGACTAGTTATCTCGTGAGTGGCCAACTCAGAGAAGAAAGCTATAGACGCGAAGATGAAATGCCCGACTTATTTAATTGAAACCAGAATTGGAAAATCAGGATGTCACATGTAGTACATGATTAGTAGAGACATGATTTATTGGCTTAAATGAATTTCTTACTTGCTTTCCCAATATACATGGAGTGCATAGATTAGACTTTTGGTATGATAAATTGGGTAGACCACAAACAAGCTGCTTTGATGAGATTTTGGCTAACTGCTTCATATTGATGTGACCAAGCTTTCGTGCCACAAGCTTTTTCTTCTTGAATTGAAATTAAGCATTGTGATTCATCCGGTTTCACATCCGGAAGATAGATATTTCCATGCCTTCGACCCATGAAAGATCGAGTAGAGTCTTTACTAGTTCCGAACATATTCCTTATTGAAAGAAGATCTTAAAACCAAGTATCACATAGTTGGGCGATGTTGAGAAGATTGTAATTGAGTCCTTCTACTAGGGAAACATTACTTATTGTGAGATTTCCAATTTTCACAGTTCCAAATCCCACAATTCTTCCTTTACTATTTCCACCAAATGAGACTTTTCCACCATTTACTTGAACGAGCTTTATAAAGCAATTTGAGTCTCCTGTCATATGTCTTGAGCATCCACTATCCAAATACCACTTTACCTTTTCTTTGATGGAGACCTGCATTTAAAGGAGAGTCTTAAGCTTTCTTTGGTACCCAAATTTTCTTGGGTCCATTGGTGTTAGTAAGATAAACAGTATTAGCCCATGTTTTCTTAACAGGTTTCCAAACCATAGGACACTCTTTTTCAAAATGATCTGGGCTATTGCACTTTGAACACCTGAGAGCATTTCGACCTACAAACTTTACAAAAACCTTCTTGAAATGATTTTTGTAGACCTCTCTTGAGGGTCTTTGCTTAATTCTTTCTTTTACTCTAAGAAAATCAATCAAAGGAATACTTTCCGCAGTCATACCTAAACCAGACTTATTGAAATAAGGTCTTTGAGCTGAAAGAAGTTTTTCAAGTTTCTCGGACCCTATTGAAAATTTCTTTGAAATATTTGATGAGTCAATTTTTAAAAGAGCATTTTCTTTCAAAATATTTTCTTCACTTTCTTTGAGAGTAGAAACATTCATGTCTAAACATTTAACTCTTTCTTTCAACACATTTTCCTGTTGTTTTAGAACAGTGTTTTCCTTTTTAAGTTCGAAAATCCTTATAAGAGAAGTCTTAAGACTAAAACACAGTTCATCAATATACTTAGATACCTTGACAAGAATTTTAAAATTACTTACCTCAAATTCACCGTCTGAGTCTGATTCAGAGTTTGAGTCTGAGTCTGATTGCGCCATTAGACACAAATTGGCATATTCATCATCACTTTCTTCACACTCTGTATCACTCCAGGTTTCAGCTTTGAGAGCCTTTCGAGACTTTTCAGCTTTTCCTTTCTTCTTCTTTAGAAGAGGATAGTTGGGTTTGATGTGTCCATTTTTTCTTACATTCAAAGCAAACTATATCTTTGTTTGAATCATTATCATCAACAGACTTGGTCTGTTGTCTTTGAAAGTTTTGTTTCTTTGAATGTAATCTTCTTCCTTTTCTATTCAGCTTTCTGAATCTTCTTATCATGAGAGCAAGCTCCTCATCGTCCATATCATCTTTAGAATCTGTAACATTAGAATCATCACTTGATTTTAATGCAATGGATTTCTTACCTTTTGGATCTTCGTCTTCGTTAATTCGTTCCACTTCATAAGACTGAAGAGTTCCAACCAGCTCATCGACGATAGTGGCATGATTCTTTGCGTCTCTCTTATTGAAGTCTTTATGTGATTCCAATCCTTGGAGAGTCCACGCAGTAGCTTGTTTACCTTCATGGGATCAGAAATTGGTTGTTCTTGATTTTCAAGACCATTTACAATTTCTGTAAAACGGCTAAACATGGCAGTTATAGATTCTCTAGGTCTCATTTTGAAAGCTTCATATTGACCGAGAAGGATGTTGATTCTGGTCTCTTTTACTCGATCAGTTCTTTCATAGGTGATATGTAACCTATCCCAGACTTCTTTTGCTGTAACACAAGACGATATTATGTTATATTCAGTAGGTGACAAGGCACAATATAAAGAATATATAGTTTTTGTATCAAGAGTTTGTCTCTTGATTATCTCTTCCCGAGACATTCCGCTTGTCTCAACAGTTTCTTTCCCTCTTTCTGAGACGGATGCAACTATAGAGTGATTCCTTTTTCTACAACGTCCCATTCCAGAGGATCATTTGATCGAAGAAATGCTTTCATTTTGTTTTTCTAGATGTTGTAGTCCTTTCCATCAAAGTAAGGAGGTCTGGTATTGCTTTGACCTTCCACCAGCCCTGGAGCTAGCATACTAGCCATGGATCTTTTACTCTGAAGTAAAACACTTCAAATAAAGTGAGTACATGAGCTTTGATACCAATTGATATGGCTAGTATAAGTACCTAGAGGGGGGGTGAATAGGTATAACAAGTAATTTCTAATGATAATCGCACAATACTAGATAGTTGATAGAAATGAGACAAACAACGATCAAAGTAAGACTGAGAGTAGGGAAGAGAAAATTGAACACGAGGTTTATAGTGGTTCGGCTTATTTCAAGCCTACGTCCACTCTTCTGCACTAATAGCCCACTGGCTGGATTCCACTATGAACAAAGAGATATTACAGCACCGTTCTTCCTTGATTTCTTGGTGTAGAAGATCTACCACACTCTCTCAAGGTATCACTAAGTATATACTCTCTTTGTGTGTACAGTTTCGCTCAATATGAATCGACTAATAATTAAGGAGCTTAAGACCCTGGAATTTCTCTATCGAGCACGCACTAGAATAACTGCAACGTCTTCTTTTTATACTCCTTTATGCCATCATACTTGTTGGCACTTACCAAAGGAATTCTTCTAATCTTCCCGTTGGACAGAATCAATTAAGAAGTTCATTCGAGCTATTAAAGGAACATGTCGATAGCCCATCAATCATGTTCGCCCATACAATCAGGATCTTGGTTTCCAAGAATAGAACATTCCAAGAATATTTCGTCAATCATCGGATCTTCAAACGATCTTGATTTCGAATAAATAATCCATTATATCAAATCCAGCCAAGAGATCTTCTCCAGACGATAAGACCAAATCCTTAACCAAAACACTTTAGCTCTGGATCGCCTTCGTCGCTAGATTAGAAACTGTCAATGAGAATAGTCTTGAGTCTTGTGTGCTGAGTCTGGTGATCTGAAAGTCTTCAGACTCTAAGTGTAAGGGTTTGCACAGCTTCCAGACTACACTGATAGAAACGTTTTGTCAGCTTCAAAACACTCTAGAGAGATTTCTCCAACAATCCTCAGTTACAACAAATATTTTTATCAAGATTTTTAGGGGTTCAAAAGAAGGAGATATCAGCTTCGTCATTTTTAAACAGAACCTCAGTTTTTGCTAGAACTATTGACTTTTTAGGATTCTAGGGGTTTTGATCAATTCTTAGGTTTCGAATTTCAAAATGGTTTTTTCCCAAAAGTTATTTTTTACATCTTCTTGTTTAACATACTCAAATTTAGATCAAACGTACATCTTTTGGACCTTTAACCAACTAATTTCGAAAAACAGACTTTTTGAAAACGAACCTAATTTTTGGTGCTGGATTGAGCGATTTACTGGGCCAAATCTAGAAGGATCTACGTTTAGTTGTCTCCATAAAAAAAAAAAATTCATTTATGTATCATTTACAACATATTCAAATTTGGGAATTTTCCGAACTCGATTGATTAGGTTTCTGGATTTAAATTCGGAGATGCAAGAGTGGCCCAGTTTCTGCTAATTAGGATCGATTTTACTTTGATGATGGTTTTAATGCTTTGATTACTTCAATTAGTGTTTCAATGACTTTTGCATTTAATTTATTAGTTATTTAGTTCTGAAAATTTACTGTTCATACAAATACAATTCACAAAACACTGTTCACGCGCACTGTTCACAAAATACTGTTCACCCGAAAATAAAAAGTGCCTAATTCCATGTGCTTTGATCTTATGAGGTGATTTAAGTGTATAAATGCATGAGAATCCGCATCAATTGAGTGAATTTCACAAAAAAAGAGAGAAGGAAATATGCTTTTTGTCCAAGGGACACCGAAATGGACCGTCTTTAGAGGAAAATGATTTGAAATTGTATTTGCAAGCATTATGCATTGATTAAATTCTCATAGATAAGAAGCGGGTCTTAGCAATGAGCTTGCGTGATCAAAAGTTTAACCATCACCCAACGGGAGTTTGGGGGCGATAGCCGACGGCAGTCGGAAGCCGGTCATAGTAGACTTTGGACTAATATCCCTCTTTGGGATACCATATGAACGGGAGTTCTAGACGTACCCGTGCTTGATGGGGTGGGACGAAACCCGATTTTCATCGGTAGCCTAACGGGAGTCGGATGATTGCTGACTGGAAAGTTAGCCATGGCCGAGAGGTCATAAATTAATCGGATTGTCAACTAGGAGTTGACCGTGGCCAATGGGCTGTAAGAACTAGAGCACATGTGAGTGTTAAGTTGGTTGGGCCTTATTATGGGGTAAAATTGTATGGTGCGGTATGAGACGTGTCATAAAAATTTTATCTTATAATCGGGACCTGTGTGATCGATTAATGCATGAAAGGTGGCGCACTAAAGTGCATGAGCATATGAGGAGCATGGCATCATTGATTTTAACTGTGCATAAGTTGAGCACATTGTTTATGGCACGTACACATGAATTGATAACGTGTAGGGTGTGGTAATGGCCACGTGAGATCACTTGCGACATGACTCATATGTGATTGATGAACTATGTCTTCTAATGGTCATGTGCATTGCATATATTGTGCTAAGATTCAACGTGCAAGGTATGGCATACCGGGTAAGGTTGCATGCAAACCAACAATGTGATTAGTGATTGACCCTAACTGTTGTGATTTGTTGATTGGTGGTTGTTAGTGATGGTAAGTTTGTGGAGTGGTTCTGAAGAGGTACCCCGAGTTGAGTTAGTGTTCTAAGTGAGGGCCTAGGAGAGGACTCGCTAAGATTTATATCTCACTGGTTATTGTATAACCATTTTCAAGCCCCTAGTGTGAAGAACCAGGAGCTTCAGCGGAAGGGTTAGGAGTATTGGAGAAATCTTCTTGAAGTGTTTTGAAGTTGACAAAACGTTTCTATCAGTCTAGTCTGAAGGCTTGCAGACTCTGCTATTTAAAGTCTGAAGACCTCCGGACAGCTAGACTCAAGACTCAAAGTCTATCCTCATTGATAGTCTCTAATCCGTTGAAGAAAGGTTATCCAGAACTGGATGTTTCGTTAAGGATTTGACATTATCAACTGGAAAAGATCTCGTGGCTGGAGAAGACATAACGGAGTACTTTGATTGATCGAAGATTGACTCGATAAATTGAAGATCCGGTGATTGCCTAAATATTATTGGAAGGTTCTCGCTTATGGAAACCGAGATCCCGATTGTATGGGCGAACAGGATTGATGGGCTATCAACACATTCCTTTAATAGCTTGAAAAATCTTTCTAATCGATTCCGTCCAACAGGTAGATTGGAGGAATTCCTTTTGTAAGTGCCAACGGGTATGATGGCATAAAGGAGTATATAAGGAAGACGGTCTTAGTTGTTCAAGGTGTGTGCGATAGATGAATTCCAAAGTCTGAAGCTCCTTTTTGTTTAGACAATTCCTTTGAGCGAATACTTGTATACAAAAGAGAGTCTATATTTGTGAGAAATCTTGAGGAGGTGTGGTAGAACATCTACACTATGGAATCAAGGCAAAGCTGTGCTGTAACTTCTCTTTTGTTCATAGTGGAATCCAGCCAATAGGCTGTCAGTGAAGAAGAGTGGACGTAGGCTTGATATAAGCCGAACCACTATAATCCGCGTGTTCAATTTTCTCTTCTCTTAGTCTTACTTTGATTATTGTTAGTCTCAAATCCATCAACTGTCTAGTATTGTGCAATTGTTGAAGAAAAATCTTTTATATACCTATTCACCCCCCTCTAGGTACTCATACTAGCAATATCAATTGATATCAGAGCCTGTGTACTTACTTTATTTGAAGTGTTTTACTTCGTAGTAAAATATCCATGGCTAGTATGCTAGCACCAAGGCTGATGGAAGGGCAAAGCAATACCAGACCACCCTACTTTGATGGAAAGGATTAGAACACCTGGAAGAACAAGATGAAAGCTTTCCTACGATCAAAGGATCCTCTGGAATGGGACGTTGTAGAAAAAGGAATTACTCCTACCACTGCATCAGTTTCTAAAAGAGGAAAAGAAACTGATGAGACCAGCGAAATGACTCAGGAAGAGATAATCAAGAGACAAGCACTCGATGCAAAAGCAATTTACTCCTTATATTGTGCTTTGTCACCAATTGAATATAATAGAATATCTTCTTGTGTTACAGCAAAAGAAGTTTGTGACAGATTGCATATCACTTATGAAGGAACAGATCGAGTGAAGGAAACAAGAATCAACATTCTTCTCGATCAATACGAAGCCTTCAAAATGAAAGCAGGAGAATCTATAACTGACATGTTTAGTCGTTTTACAGATATTGTGAATGGTCTTGAAAATCAAGGTCAACCAACTTCTGATCCCATGAAGGTAAACAAGCTACTGCGTGGACTCTCCAAGGATTGGAATCACATAAGACTTCGATAAGAGAGACGTAAAGAATTATGCCACTATTTGTCGATGAGCTGATTGGAACTCTTCAGTCTTATGAAGTGGAACGGATCAATGAAGATGAAGATCCAAAAGGTAAGAAATCCATTGCATTAAAATCAATTGATGATTCTGATGATACAGATTCTGAAGATGATATGGACGATGAGGAGCTTGCTCTCATGATAAGAAGATTCAAAAAACTAAATAGAAAAGGAAGAAGGTTCAACTCAAAGAAACAAAGCTTTCAAAGACAAAGAGACCAAGTCTTTGATGATGAGGAACCAAACAAAGATGTAGTCTACTTTGAATGTAAGAAAAAAGGGACACATCAGACCCAACTGTTCTCTTCTAAAGAAGAAGAGACGAAAAACCCTAAAAAATTTCGAAAAGCTCTCAAAGCCAAAAACTGGAGTGATACAGAGTGTGAAGAAAGTGATAATGAATATGCCAATCTATGTTTGATGGCACAATCAGACTCAGACTCTGGATCAGACTCAGACAGTGAATTTGAGGTAAGTAATTTTAAAATTCCTGTTAAAGTTTCTAAATACATTGATGAACTGTGTTTTAGTCTTAAGACTTCTCTCAAAAGAATTTCCAAACTGAAAAAGGAAAACTCAACTCTAAAACAAAAGGAAAATGTTTTAGTAGAAAGAGTTAAAAGTCTAGACTTGATTGTTTCCACTCTTAAAGAAAATGAAGATAATCTTTTAAAAGAAAATGCTCTTTTAAAAACAGACTTATCAAATATTTCAAAGAAATTTTCAATAGGGTCTGAAAAACTTGAAAAAAATTCTTTCAGCTCAAAGACCTTACTTCAATAAGTCCGGTCTAGGTATGACAGCATAAACAATTCCCTTGATTGATTTTCCTAAAGTAAAAGAAAGAATTAAGAAAAGACTCTCGAGAGAGGCTTACAAAAATCATTTCAAGAAAGTTTTTGTAAAATCTGTAGGTAGAAATGCTCTCAAATGTTCAAAGTGCAACAGTCCGGATCACTTTGAAAAAGAGTGTCCTATGGTTTGGAAACCTGTTAAGAAAATATGGGCTAATACTGCTTATGTTACTAACACCAAAGGACCCAAGAAAGTTTGGGTACTAAAGAAAGCTTGAGACTTTATTTTAAATGCAGGTCACCGTCAAGAAAAAGGTAAAGTGGTATCTTGACAGTGGATGCTCAAGACACATGACAGGAGACTCAAATTGTTTTATAAAGCTTGCTCAAGTAAATGGTGGAAAAGTTTCATTTGGAGGAAACGGTAAAGGAAGTATTGTGGGATTTTGAACTGTGAAAATTGGAAATCTCACAATAAGTAATGTTTCCTTAGTGGAAGGACTAAATTACAATCTTCTCAGCATTAGTCAATTGTGTGATACTAGTTTCAAGATCTTCTTTCAAGAAGGAATATGTTCTGGAATTAGTAAAGACACTACTCGCCTTTCATGGGTCGAAGACATGGAAACATCTATCTTCGGATGTGAAACCAAATGAATCGCAATGTTTTATCTCAATTCAAGACGAAGCAAGCTTATGGCACGAAAGCTTGGTCATGTCAACATGAAGCAATTAGCCAAAATCTCATCAAAGCAGCTTGTTCGAGGACTACCCAAATTACCTTATCAAAAGACTGATCCATGCACTCCATGTATTATGGGAAAGCAGGTAAGAAATTCATTTAAGCCAATAAATCATGTCTCTACTAATCATGTACTACAGTTGCTGCATATGGATCTCTTCGGACCAACTAGAACACAAAGTATTGGAGGTAAGAAATATTGCCTAGTAATTGTGGACGATTACTTCCGTTTTACTTGGGTATATTTCCTTGCAAGTAAGTCCGAAACCTTCTCGTATTTTGAAAAGTTTGCTAAAAAGGTTCAAAATGAAAAAGGTTGTGTTATCTCAAGCATAAGAACATATCATAGAGGTGAATTTGAAAATCAAGATTTTACAAAATTTTGTGATGAATCTGGCTTTAATCATGTGTTCTCCTCTCCATATACTCCTCAGCAAAATGGAGTTGTGGAAAGAAAGAACAGATCTCTTCAAGAAATGGCTAGAACTCTTTTAATTGAAAGTAAGATTTCTTCACGATTTTGGGCTGAAGTCGTTTCAACAGCATGCTATATCATCAATAGAGTCTTCTTAAGACCTATTCTAGAGAAAACCCTTATGAGTTATTCAAAGATAAGAAGCCTATTGTTTCATACTTTCATGTATTCGGTTGCAAATGTTTTATATTGAAAAATGCAAAAGATCGAGTTGGTAAGTTTGAAGAAAGATCGATGAAGGTATCTTCCTTGGATATTCTACATCAAGAAAAGCCTTCGAGTCTATAACAAGAAGAGCCGGTCAGTAGAGGAGTCAATGAATGTCAAATTTCAAGACTTAACGCAAGATGAATCAAGTCGACTCATCAAGAAGAGTCCGAACTGCTCCGACCTTCCAAAGCTTACAACTCAAGAAGCATCTCGACTGAAAACCAGCATCGGGTTGTTCGTGAAGATCCAAACAAAGAGAGAGATCATCAACCGAGACAAATTAACAAGTAACTGGAAGCATAAGTCCAGTCATCCCAAAGATCTTATTATCGGCAAAATTAATGAAGGAATTCGCACCGATCAAAAAGGGGAGAAGAGTCTAGTGCTTTGTAGCTCTCGTTTCAAATTGAACCAAAGAGCATAGAAGAAGCTTTATCCGATGAAAGCTGGATTGAAGCTATGCAAGAAGAGCTCAGGAGTTCAACATTAATGATGTATGGGAATTGACATCCAAACCAAAAGGTAAAACTGTTATTGGAGTTAAATGGTAGTTCGAAACAAGATGAATGAGAAAGGAAAAGTCGTACGAAACAAAGCAAGACTCGTAGCCAAGGGATATACGCAAGAAGAAGGAATATACTATGATGAGACTTACGCTCTAGTAGCAAGGTTAGAAGCTATTCGACTATTACTTGCATTTGCTTGTTATAAGAATTTCAGTTATTCCAAATGGACGTCAAAAGCGCTTTCCTAAATGGATTTATCCATGAGGAAGTTTATGTGGAACAACCACCAGGGTTTGAAGACCCAAAGAAGCCGGACTCGGTCTTCGGACCGAAAAGGCTTTGTATGGTTTAAAGCAAGCACCTCGAGCTTGGTACGACAGATTAAGTAAGTTCTTAATACAAAATGGTTTTGTCAAAGGTAAAGTAGATACGACTTTATTTATCAAAAAAGAAAAAAAAAGTTTCTTACTTGTTCAAATATATGTGGATGACATTATTTTTTGATCCTCTAATGAAAATCTGTGCAAGAAATTTTCTAAGTCTATGCAGGATGAGTTTGAAATGAGTATGATGGGAGAGTTAACATTCTTTCTTGGTCTTCAAGTAAAACAATTGAAGGAAGGAACTTTTATTTATCAAGAAAAATATGTTAATGATCTTGTCAAAAGGTTTGGACAGGAAAAGTGCAAAAAGACCAACATACCGATGTCAAGTTCTTTGAAGATAGACAAAGATGAAGAAGGAAGAAAGTTGATCAAAAGCTGTAAAGGAGCATCATTGGTTCACTCCTTTATCTTACTTGCTTCTAGACGACATCTTGTTGAGTGTTTGCATCTGTGCTAAGTTTCAATCAGATCCTAGAGAATCCCATCTCAGTGCTGCGAAACGCATCATTAAATACGTTGCTTCATCATCAAGCATCGATCTTTGGTATCCTAAGAAGGGAGACTTTAATCTTCTGGGATATTCAGACGCAGATCTAGCCGGTTGCAGAGTTGATAGAAAGAGCACTTCGGGAACTTGCCAGTTGCTTGGGAGCAGGACAGTGTCGTGGTTTTCAAGGAAACAAAGCACTGTGTCTCTCTCAACAACAGAAGCAGAGTATGTAGCCCTTGGAAGTTGTTGTTCGCAAATTCTATGGATAAAACAACAACTAAGAGACTTTGAAATTGAAGACTCATGCACGGAGATTAATTGCGACAACACTAGCGCTATCAACCTCACCAAAAACCCAATTCTCCACTCAAGAGCAAAGCATATAGAGATTCGACATCACTTTATTAGAGACCATGTTCAAAATGGAGATGTTTCAATTCAATTTGTTGACTCAAAGAACCAACTAGCGGATATATTCACAAAGCCTTTGGAGAAAAATCAATTTGAATCTATCCGTTCTAGACTCAACATTTTGAGGTATGAGGATATCAAAGTCTAAAGACTTTCAGACTCAGACTTACAAGACTTTATCTTTAAGATAGTCTTGGTACGACCGTCAGACTGTAAGTCTTTCTCTCTTAAATATCATCTTGAAAAGGTACGATCATCAGACTGTGTTTTAATTGTTGCTATATTTAATTGGCGTAATTATTGCATCGTTTCATTTCCAAAAAGGAAGTTATTTTTGAAATAGCTATTTTTACGGAAAAAGACAGTTATTTTGAAAAGGCATTTTTTATTTCCTTTGTGACGGTTCGTTTATCCCTCTTTTTAACCGATCGTGCACTGTCGATTCCTCTTCACTTTTCTCTCAAAAAACCCTAGAAAGCATCGATCCTCCATTCCCGTTTGTCTTCTTTGTTTAATCTTCAAAAGGTTGTCATCTTTCCTGAGAAAGTCAAGCAAGGAATCTTCCAAAAACTGAGAAAGATGTCATCTTCAAGAAAGTCTTCGAGAATCGCAAGCAGGGGACCACGGCGAATGAGTGAGGGGCCTATGCACTTCGATCTTACTGAAGAAGAAGTGACTCCCGAACGCAAGCGAGCCCACAAGATTCTCGGCGGCGTCATTCTCCTCCATCTAGTCCTCAAGGCGTTGATCATCAACAACGGGAAGAAATCATCGAGGATGCGAGACCACAGTAAGAGTTCAAAAGCCCGCTTATATTTACCAGTTATATCGTGCCTTAAAAAGAATTCGTACTCCTTTGAACTACATTGATGATTTTCTGAAAGACAAAGGACATGGGAACGAATATATCTTTTCTCGCGAAAAATGAAAAGTTTGGGAATTGCTCGAAAATGGGTGGCCGAGGAAACCCTTGCAAATATCCCAAGTGATCCTCGTGGTCGGGGCCGAATCCTATAGATGGGAATGATGATGACAAATTATACTGTCAATTTCAACCGAAAATGGGTGTTGCGGTTGAAAATCAAGGAAAAAGGGGAGATTTGTTCATATCAAAGGAGCAAAAGGATCTGTACTCAAAATTGCTGAAACGTGGGGTAATAAACCCTAGGAGTGTGGATTTTGATTTTTTGGATCTTTGTGAATATGAACTTGAGGGAAAAGTTCAGTTATCTTCAACTTGAAAAGTTACGCTCGACACTACGAGGCTTATGCTTTAATTAACTTGCATATTTCTATTCAAATCTTAGCTTTTTGGATGCGAATAGATTCTCTTTCAGCATTAAAGACCAAGACTATGTTGTGGATATGAATATCTTTGCTGAGATGTGTTAGAAGTTGAAAAAGGAAGATATCAACCAATCAAATTTTCCATTGCTCGGGCCACACTTGAACTCGTGAAGGACAGGAGAACAGATGAAAAGATCACCTACTTAAGGATGGGTGCATTCAACATCTTGCTTCACAAGATTGTGATTAATTGCCTCCGACCGAAATCAACTTCTAAGACGATGTTTCAAGTTCGGAGGCCAAGTTGATGTATGCCATTCTCTTTGGAAAAAGGTTTTCTCTCCTCACACCGTTATGTTTCACATGTATAGAGCAATGATGAAGGACAGAGGTCAACTCGTGACATCCCAAATTTTCAACCCCGTCTTCTACTTTGAATAAATCGGGCATTTCATTGACGCGTCTATAGGGTTATTCTCAGAGCCGATCACTCTTGAGATAACTAGACTATCTGGGGAAATTATTAAGGAATTTTAAGGCAATAGACTTGAGAACTCGATCAGGAATCGGCTTCTCGACCGTGTCCATCTTTAGAGGTCATTACGGCGCAGTTAAAAATCAATTTGAAATCAGAGATAGATTGGATCGACAGAGATGTGTGGCTAATCGTGGGTGACACCACTGAATTAGAAAATTCTCGTCGACCGACACTAGACTGATTTTCTTATTGTTTTGGTACCCTGTGTCCGTACTTGAGTCCTCGAGATTTTCACGACAATCAAGAGTCGCCATTGAGTCGAGTGGGTTTATAGTGGCTCGAAGAAAATCGACCACGGGTCATTTGTCTTAAAAAGTTCTGAAAACTACCCGATAGTCTAGGTCACGCTAAAAACGTGCCGAATGAAAATTAACCGCCAATTCGAGTCCGATTTCAGAATTTGAAGTTTTGGCCATGTCACAATAAATTTTAGGAGTATCGACTCGATCTCGAAGATTTTCGGAGATTCAGGAATTTTTACGGAAATTGGGTTCGAACGTCGTGGAAGTTTGGCCGAAGTTCGATTGGCTAAATTAATGGGAAATTTGACTTTCAAGCTGAGCCGTTGTGTGTCGGGGATTCATAGAAAATCATTTGGGATTTTTCTACGTTGAAATTGGACCTCAATTTGGGAATTTATTGAAGAAATTGAAGTCAAATGGTGAAATTCGTATCATCCCCTTCCCCTTTCAAAATCGACCAATTGAGAAGTTGTGAGAGTTGTTGGTGTGGCGAATGAAGGCGAGGTTTAATCTTGGCGCTAGATTGATTGTTGAAGATATTTCTTGTGGAAAATTGGCAAGGATGGCCCACCCTCTCTCTTATCTCCTTCCTCGCGCACGGCTCCTCTTCATTTTTAACTCTGCGGTCTCAGCTTCTGCTTCATTTTCTTTCGGTCGAAGTCCAGCCCAGCAAAGCCTCCTCCGCGTGTCTTCCTCAACCCCACTTCTCTGCCCCGTAAACGATTGCAACCCAGCGTCCACCGAAGCTCCTTGGTTGACTCCCTACTGCCAGCGAACTGCCTCCATCCGTGTCTTCTGCCGAGCGTCCACCAAACTGCCCGAGAAGCTCAGCATCCGCCGAATTCTCCACCGCTTCGTGTCTTCAGCCAGCTCACGCTCGGTCAACAACGAAACCAGAAGAGGCCCCGTCGTTGACTGAAGATCCTCACCGCACGAAGTCAAGACCGCCTGTTTCTCCACTATCTTCTTGCGCCTTCTGCCCACAAAGACCCAAGCTCCACGCGGCTTCAATTTTCGTGAAGCCTTGCTGACCGAAGACTCCACCGAGCTTCCTTCATGCCGCCACGAGTCCAACGTCTTCAGCCCGTGCATCTCGTGGAGTCCATGAAGACCGAGCAACAATTGCTGATCGCCCAGTCACCACACGTCCGTGAAGATCAAACCCCACCGAACGAAGCAGCTTGTCTCCACGCGGCAGTCCCACCCACTGAACTATTACGTTCAGTTCAGTCAACCAGCGAAGCTGGTGTTGACCGTGAGGCCTCCACTCACGGAAATCCCGAAGCAGTTTCTTCGTGCGTCTCCAGCCACGCCATCCAGAGAAGCCAAGATCTTCGCAGCATCAGTTGAAGCCGTACGCCAGCGAAGCCCAGTCCACCGATCCTTCAGCAAGCCCACGCAATCCAGCAGCCCAGCTCAGCCCGTGAGTTTCAGTCTTCAAGCCTGTAGAATTGAGGCCCAAGTTCAGCCCTCAATTTGAAGCCCAAGTGAACAGCTTCTTTGGGCCAGCAAATCTCATGAACCCATCAGTTCAGCAAAGCCCATTTGGTTCAGTCCAGTTTGAGCAGACCTAAACCCAAGAGCAAGCCCATTTCAGAGCAAGAACAAATCTCAATTGGGCTGAGATTTGTTGGGCCAAGGTCAAGGCCCGGTCCAAGTCCGCTGGTGTCGTCGAAAGTCCGATTTCGGCCACCGTCGCGTTGCCGTCGCGGTGATTCGGTCCCTGCTTTTGATCAAGTGAGTTTTACTCACTAATGCTTTATTAGTTTGCTAAATTCGTTTAGGGGTTGGTTAGATTTAATTAAATGCAATTAGGTGGTTAGATTAGTTTAGATCAATTAAATTAGAGACTTAATGATGCATGTTAGGTGGTTATAAATAGACATTAGCAAGTAAGCATGCCATGTTATTTATGGAACGAGTCTCGGTAATTTTCCGGGTTCGTATCGGCTTCCAATTAGGCTATAACGGGCCTAAGTTGGATTTATTGCATTTATTTAATATTTTCCATAATTATTTATTTATTTATTTATTTTCCGGAAATTAGGGTCAGGGATAGCCGACGACCGAAATTTTGTGTTGATTCCAATGGTGCTTTCTGTTTATTTATTCGAGAGTCATATTATGAAATTTTTGTGAAATTGGTGAATATGAGAATTGTCCCAAAATTGGGAAAATGTCGGTACTTGAAGGGGAAGTAACTGTGTGAGGTTGTGAGTTGGATTAAAAATTGCCAGGTGGGGCCGTGATGCCACCGAGTTGAGTAAAATTGCCAGGTGGGGCCGTGATGCCACCAAGTTGAGAAAAATTGCCGTGGGGCCGTGATGCCACCGGATTGAGTAAAATTGCCAGGTGGGGCCGTGATGCCACCGGATTGAGTAAAATTGCCCGGTGGGGCCGTGATGCCACCGGATTGAGTAAAATTGCCGGGTGGGGCCGTGATGCCACCGGATTGAGTAAAATTGCCGTGGGGCTGTGATGCCACCGGATTGAGTAAAATGGCCAAGTGGGGCCGTGATTCCACTAAAAATAAATTATGCCTATAGGGTCGTGATTTAGAGTCAAGAATGAAGAGACGGTATGACCATGTAATGGTTTTGATGACATGTAATCGACTGATTCGATTGATCGTTAAGTCGATCTGATTGGTTGGATGCTATGATTGTCAGTATATATTATTTGAACTGACTTGCAGGGAGGAAACTGAGGCCAAGGTAAGCCCTCTGACCCATGATGTGCTTAGGCAGCCCTCAAGGCGTATTTTCTTACTAATCGAGTCGTAGGGGGTAGGACTCGGCGAGACGTGGTCTCATTGGTTATTGAATAACCATTTCGGGACCCCGAGGAAAAGCTGAGGAGGAAGAACCTGAAGGGGAGAAAGTATTTTGAAGTAGAAGATGATCCAGAGAGGGATCTTGAATATGACCCGAATGTGGACTGAGATCCCATCCCTTTTGTAAACCCTGTCGTAGTGTAGATAGGTGCGAGACTTTTATGTTGTAAATAGTATTGTAAATGTACTATGAGTCGTGCATTGAACGAAAGTGTGGTTATGAATTTCAATATGAAAAATATGGCCTACTTTCCTATCCCATTGTTTTATTGTCTGGGATTTATAATCGCTTCCGCATGTGCTTAATAAAAAGAAAGGGTCGGCGATACATAGTCCAGGGATATCGCATTATAAAATCGACCAAGTAGAAGGATGTGCGCGCGTCCGAGGATCGGGGCGTGACAAACTCCCTTACCCAAGCCTTGTTACGAAGTTATTCAGACATCTGAATATTCAGCCTCCACAAATCTTTTGTGTTCGACCATGCGATCATATGGTGGTAGGACTAAAAATGGTGACCAAAATGCGTCGAAGGAACCGAGCAAGGAGTTGGAGAAATTCAAGGAGAAGACTCTGCCAAATCTCATCAAATCTCTTACGCAGCTAAAAGAAAAGGGAAGGAGCCCATGGTTGCTCCATCCAAGAGAAGAAGAGCTCTCCTCGTTGAGGATGAAGATGATGAGGAAGACATCACCATCTCTGCATTGGCTTTGAAGAATTTAAGTCATCCTGTTCCACAAAAAGAATCGGAACAAATGACAAAAGAAGCAGAGAAGAAGGAAGAAGAAGAAAGAGAAAGCTGAAAAAGAAGCGAGAGGAGGAAAGACTGAAGAAGAAAGAAGAGAAGAAGGAGAACCCGAGGAACACTCTTCTCCACATGAAGGCATGGAAACGGGGAGATCGGGAGAAATGAGTGAAGTCTTCATATCCCGATGCAAGTGAAGGAGTCAGTCGCTCACCTACAGACCCAGAGGATGTTTATGCCTCTCAATTTCTAGAGGAAGGTCCATGAAGTTTCATCGCCAAACCTGCGAGATTATGCTGATCTACCATCGTCTGCATTTACTCCATCAGATCAAGCCGAAGCAAGTACTCAGACTGATAATGGAGCAGATTTTCGAAGAATCATGTATATTCTCTTGGAGATGCGAGGTCAAATTTATGCCTTGGGATGCGAAGTTCAAAGCTTGAAGAATGAAGGTCAAGCTTCTTCTTGTTCATTGAATGATAAGATGCAAGCCCTCTGCTGTTCGAGAATCGGGCCAATGCCAAGAGTGAGGAGATTGCATAACTAAAGGAAGACTTTAAAAGGCTGGAAGGCATCGTTCAGTCTATGGAAGATTTTCAGCTTGTCCGCGTTCCCAAGCAATTTTGACTTCATCTCATCCTTTTTAATGATGACAAAAAGGGGGAGAGATGCAAGATTTGAACAAAAACTTTCAATCATTAAAATTTTAACTGTTTGTTGGATTGTTTTGTTGTTTGAACTCTGTTTGACTTTGTTTTGTGTCTGGATGAGAACTGAACTAGACTTGGACTTGACTGCTTCTATTAACTAATATTGATATCTTATGGATGGCTTCATCATATACTAGACTAACCTATTTTCTGTGGTTGCAGATTCTAGTGTTATTCTTTTAGCCATTTATCTCTATAAGATATGCATATGTGTTTGAGAAATGTTTTGCGGGTCAAAGATATCCAAATCTGCGGAAAGTTTTGTCACCATCAAAAAGGGGAGATTGTTGGAGAAATCTTCTTGAAGTGTTTTGAAGTTGACAAAACGTTTCTATCGATCTAGTCTAAAGGCTTGTAGACTCGCTATTTAAAGTCGAAGACCTCCGGACAGCCGAGACTCAAGACTCAAAGTCTATCCTCATTGTGATCTCTAATCCATTGAAGAAAGGTTATCCGGAACTGGATGTTTCGTTAAGGATTTGACATTATCAACTGGAAAAGATCTCGTGGCTAGAGAAGACATAACGGAGTCCTTTGATTGATCGAAGATTGACTCGATAAATTGAAGATCCGGTGATTGCCTAAATATTATTGGAAGGTTCTGCTTATGGAAACCGAGATCCTGATTGTATGGGCGAACAGGATTGATGGGCTATCAACACATTCCTTTAATAGCTTGAACAATCTTCCTAATTGATTCCGTCCAACGGGTAGATTGAAGGAATTCCTTTTGTAAGTGCCAACGGGTATGATGGCATAAAGGAGTATATAAGGAAGACGGTCTTAGTTGTTCAAGGTGTGCGCGATAGATGAATTCCAAAGTCTGAAGCTCCTTTTTGTTTAGACAATTCCTTTGAGCGAATACTTGTATACAAAAGAGAGTCTATATTTGTGAGAAATCTTGAGGAGGTGTGGTAGAACATCTACACTATGGAATCAAGGCAAAGCTGTGCTGTAACTTCTCTTTTGTTCATAGTGGAATCCAGCCAATAGGCTGTCGGTGAAGAAAAAGAGTGGACGTAGGCTTGATATAAGCCGAACCACTATAATCCGCGTGTTCAATTTTCTCTTCTCTCAGTCTTACTTTGATTATTGTTTGTCTCAAATCCATCAACTGTCTAGTATTATGCAATTGTTGAAGAAAAATCTTTTATATACCTATTCACCCCCCTCTAGGTACTCATACTAGCAATATCAAGGAGCATAGGTGGCTGAGTAGTTTTCTTTGAAATTGACCTTCTATGTAAGAACCTGATTTGAAAGTGTGATTTGATTTGGGAAATTGTTGTCTTGCTTTTCTATTCCATGTTTATTGTTGTTAGGGGATTAGTTAATTCGCTTTTGCATGTGCAATAAAAAAAAAGGTCAATGACAAGTCTTGGGAACGTCGCAAAATTCTATCAACTACCGAGGATGTGCTCGTGCTTGAGGTTCGAGGTGTGACAGGGGTGGTTGCCCTGTTTTCCCTACAATTGCAGAGCTCCAAAAGGTTGAAAATGGAGAAAGCCAATGCAGAGGAAAAATAAGGGGACAACCAAGCTTGGAGGGACCCAATTTTGCTCTATCCTCACCCCTTTGTCCCTTTGGCTTGACCCCACTGGTTTGCTGGCTTCCTTAGCAATTTTTCTAGGCACAAATCTTCCTTTAGAAGCTATTGAGATGGTCCAAAGGTGGATGGACCATGGGGCTACCAATTTTGAAGCAAATTCCCCCAAATCCTCTTCAATTCTCTCTTGAATTGATACAATTCGACCTTATAAATTCCACCATCGTGCCCATGATCAAATTGATATTTTTCCTCGTCAATAGAACCAACCTACATCTCAAAAACGCGATAAAAAATGGTCCCCTAAATTTTCCAGACGAAAAATGCCTCACTTTGAAATTTCGCTAAATATCTCAGTTTACAGAAAAATCTTCAGAGGATGAGTCGGCATTCCTAGAATGACTTATAATATGACAGAACTTTCAATTTCTGAAATCAGATTCAAATTTGTGGTTAATTTTAATCCAATGCGATTTTAATGTGACCTAGCCTACTAGGTAGCTTTTAGAAATTTTTGATGCAATTGATCTGTGATCGATTTATTTTGAGTTGCAATGTACTTCTTAGACACATTGGCGACTCTCAATTGTCATGGAAATCTTGAGATTTCAACTACGGACATAAGGTACCAAAAAGACAGAAAAATCGGCCTAGTGCTGATCGACGAGAATTTCGCGATCTGGTGGAATCACCGGCACTTTAATCACCTATCTCAGTCTGAACAACCTATCTCTGATCTCTAATCAATTTTTAACTGTACCGTAATGATCTTTGCAGATGAACACAATTGAGTAGTCGATTCTTGGTCAAAATCTCAATTCTATTGCATTAAAATTCTTTAATGGCTTCCCCCGATAATCTAGTTATCTCATGAGTGATCAGCTCAGAGAATAGCACTATAGCGCGTTAATAAAATTAATTGAAAACAAGATTGAAATTTCAAGATCTCACTAGAGCAGACAGAGGATATTACTACTATAGAATAACAATAAAAGGATGTGAGGATCCACTTAGACAAACTGATGATCAGGATAGTATGGTGGATGTTGATCTCACTTATGATCCAGAAAGTGGCAACAATATTGATGAACATGAGGAGACTATTTTGGACAAAACTATCATCAAGCACCAAGAACTATTTCAAGAACAAATCACTATTGGAGAACAGGATCTTGCCTCTCATATAGGTGCTGTTGAAGCTGATTCCTCTGGAGTTATGGTACCCACTGAAGGGGTGCTTGGACATGTAGAAGTAATAGTGGAAAACATTCATTTTGAGTTTCCTAATGAGGCTGACAAAGAAATTGCTGGTGTTGAAAAGGCTCAAGAAAGTCAAGAAGTACCTAACTCTTAGGACATACATCAAGACATATCTTTGTCTCCAAACGTTGTTCCTGATACACTTGTTGTAGACCCTATTTCCATTCTTGATGAAATTGCTGACATGATTGGAGTTCTTCACGATGTCCTAGAAACTCAGGAAGTTCGAGTGACAACTCTTCCATTTGCTGAATCTACTGCTGAAGAAGTCCCTGTTGCTGCAACTCATGGCATCATTGGTGAGCAAATTACTGACCCTACTCATACTTCTGATCCAGTTGTGTAGGATAAAGGGAAAGGAATTGCAGATGTTGAGAGAGAGTTTGGTGCTAATAAGCAAAGGCAACTAAACATCAATATGGTGATGAAACTTGGGCTAGAGACTAATCCATCAAGAATTCATGTTGTTGATAGCACTGAAGATAGGCTATTTCTACGGACCTTACTTAGAATGATGGAGCAAAAGGACAAGATGGAAAAAGAATTGAACAACTCAAACCTATTTCTCAAAACACAAGTTGAAGTTTGGATGCCAGAATGATAAACATGGAGCGTACCTTGAATCACATGCAGTTATATGTTCTTGTTCAATTGCCACTAGAACATAAGGTTCCTTCTCCAACTCTTAGTAAAGTTCCTAATCCAGGCACTGATCCAACCCAACCATCCTCCTCTAACTAATCTTCTGGCTTGATTTATTTTTCGAAGTTTGGACTTTTTTGTCATTTAGTACGTAATGTTTGAGGTTTGTTGTTTGCACCTTTTGGACTAACCTTTGTACTGTGAGTTGCTTATGATATAATGCATTATTTAGTATCTTTTTTATTAATAACAAAAGGGGTAGAAGGTGGACCAGCATAATTGAGGTAATTGATTTGAGGTAATTGAGATTGCAAATTTCACGAACAACCTTTTTGCAATATCTTAAAGACTCTGAGCATTGCAAAATCAAGGAGGAATGGTTAAATTTTTCTTATCTTTTGATACTGAGTATTATCTATAAGAATTTTGTTAAAATTCTTTCAATGCAAATATTCTTATAATTTAACCGCGCCTCATTTTAAAATCGGCTTTTCAAGAGCAATTTAAGTTTCATAATATTTTTTTAAAGTTTTGCTTGTGTAAGTTTTGTCATCATCAAAAAAGAAGAGATTGTTGAGAAAACATTCCCTAAGTTGTTTTGATGTTGACAAAACTTAGAGACTTTGTTTATGATAAAAAGTATTTTTAGGTGGAAAATCTTATGGGATGTGATCAAACGTTATCAATCAAAATCAAAATCATGGCTCCATTACTTCCTTTACTATATATTTTACCAATCGGATAGGAAGGAGTAAATCACCCATGCAACAGCAAGTGGCAAATTGACTTAACTCCTTGCTATATTTACAAAGAGTTTCAAAAGAAAAGTCTTGCAAATATCCGATTCAACTTTCCTAGGATTTCTTTCTAAAAGCGAAACATTCTTTTCATTCATAAACACTCAACTTTTTGGAAATCCAATCTATTGTATGGGTGACAGATTTTATGGGAAGCATCAATCTTGAGGATCCTAAAGCCATAAAATCTTCTTAACTAGATCCAAGCCAATGGATAGATTGGCTGGATAAGTCCTCCTGAAGATACATCCAACAGTCTACTTGGATTAGGAAGAGTATAAGAGGAGATTCGAAGCTAAAGGAAATAGATATCGCATTCATGAGATTTGAAACTTTTAAGAAAGTTTGAAGAGTGTGCTTGTGATCTCATACATTCGTCTTTGCTAAGCGATACTATGTAACGCTTTAGAGGCTGAGAGTGTAAGGAGCAGTTCACACGTACTTGAGTATTTATAGCTCAAGACTCTGTAACCTCATATCGGTTCTTACTAGTGAATTCTAGCCAATAGGCTGCAGCACAAGAGAGTAGACGTAGGCTTGCAAAAGTCGAACCATTTTAAACTTTTGTACGTAATTCTCTATCCCTTACTCTCTTTATTAATTCTGATAGAATTATACACTGGTAAAATCTAACCACTTCATCAAAAGTTGTCTCACTGCAATATTTATTTAAATTCTTTCATTCCCGCAAAATTACCTATTCACCCCTCTAGGTGATAATTATAGCCATAACTTGGTGTGCTCATTTAGATTATGAGCTTAGGCCTTCTTCTATCAGAGAAGCAACAAAGTGTCCTTAACGGTGAGGCTTGGCCACCAGACCTTCCCATAAAGATGCATGTCTCAACATATCAGCTCCATTTTTCGGAATATCCATGTTATCATTTCAGAGACTAAATTTTGAACCAGAAAGTCCACAACCAATTTTGTCAATTAGAACGCGAATTTAACAAGTCCAATTAACAATTCGAGTTACTAGGAAGTATCAAAGCTATAAGACCCCGCTAAAGAGAGGACCTTCAGCAATGGAATTCCGTCGGCATAAGTCAAGTATTTAGTGATGAACAAGGTTTTCATCTTGAGACAACCAAGCTTTAGCAATGGAATATGCATTTTCCATCCCTAAAGATGCACTTTCGCCACAAAAACATAAGCTTCATCATTAAAGGTTTCCTCTTAAACGAGCGACAAGATTTTTGTTACTGTAGATCACCTTCAGGGTCAACTTCTATTCTCTTTGCCACCACTTGGTCGCTATAACATATTGTTCTAACGGGCCTATTTTGCTTGGTTTCACTTTTTTACTTTTTGTGTAATCTAAATTTCGTGACTTACGCATTTTGACTCTATATTTCTAAATCTTCTGAAATACTCATAAATTGACATTGATTTATATATAATATTTCCAAGATTTTCTGGAATTCCAATTATATTTTAAACTTTAACGAGAAAAAAACTACCTTTAATTTTTATCTAGGTCCAAAATAAACACGTTAGATACCATATATACATCAATGTCCCTCGTAGATCTTCATGTCTGCTGATTATGCTTCTAGATTTTTGCTGTGACGGCCCAAGTGGCGGTGTGCGAGGAGGAGGGATGGCAGTGTATCTATGCCTCGGTCCCCAGACGTAAGTAGGGTGGGGGCACATCTCTTGTCCTACATCGCTTAGGAAATCAGTTCTAGATTAGGCTATAAGGCTTGAGTCTCTTTAATTGTACATACACATTTTCTTGAGATAGTATGGGCTACTCTAAGAAGAACGAAACTATGTCAACTTAGTGTCAAAAGTGGACAATATGTATACAATGGAGACACAAGATGTTACAGGTGGTATCAAAGCCAACTCCTAATGGTGAGTGGGGCCACAACGAGGACATTTGCATTTGAGGTTTGTTTGATTGGTGGATTCTTCTTTAGTTTTTCATTGGAGGAGCACACGAAAATGTCGCATGGTCCTACGTAGGTCGATTATTTTAAAGCATGACCTTGACTTGGAGGCGACTGTTCTTGTTCCCACTCCTTTTTTAAAAGTCTACTTTTATATAATTGACAAAACAGAGACATCATCTTCACCGTCCCCGTCTCTTCTTCTTCTGACTGGCGTTGTGGCTGGCTTTAGCTCAACTTTCATTCGAAGATCCAGGTTCTCTCTCTCTCTCTCTCTCTCTCTCTCTCTCTCTCTCTCTCTCTCTCTCTGCAAATGTGCCTAGCTTTATGGTATTTTTGTTGGTTTGTCAAAGGATTTTGAACAATGTTTAATAGATCTTTCCGTAGCATTTAAGTGTTAACAAATAGCCATTAACAATTTCATATCATTCTTCTCCATGGACTAGTAGCGATTAACGGTTGCTGCTGCACATTAGTGCGGCGTTCGTCTTGGTGCTGTGCACCGACTTTTGTGGCGGCACTAGAAAAGGCAGAGAGGGTTGAATCTCGGTAGATGGGATTCTGGACCTATGGAGTTCCCGCTTTATTAAGTGAAAAAATAAGAGGAATATGTCGCTGGACATTTTCGATAAAAAGGATTAAATGGTTATCAGTCGACGAAGCAAAGAAGGGTAATTTTAGATGGGAAGAATTTTAGGACATGTAGTTTTAATTGGTCCTAAGAGACAAGCTGGTAAGCTACTCTTTGATGAGTCCATCCAAGTGGGGTGCGACTTCGTACACTGATTCTAACCTGAAAAAAGGGAGGAAGAAAACATAAGATAAAAACACTGAAAAGTGATTAGAAAGATGTTCAAAATAGCATGTTTCTTAACCAACTCAGTGTGGAGTTGGATCAGGGCGTGTAGTGTTCTTCATCCTATCTTAGGAGACTGACTTCCCGTTGACTTACTACAGACACGTCTCTTTCTTCTTTTGCTATGGGGTAGCACTACCAAAGAATTTTTGCTGCATTTGCTCGAAAGGCAAGTTGCATAAAAGAAGGATAAACAGAGTGATTTGCAAACAGTAGCGTGAGGAAGACACGCTCATATGTTGCCAACTCGGAATTTAGATAGCATAATCTCCGGCTAAGGAGAGAACAATATATGGTGCATGGACCGTGTAGATCAAGCACATCCGGATCAATTGATCGTCTGGATTCCATGGTGAAAACCATATAATTAATGATTTGGGTTATATGAGCTCACGTGATCTATAGACTACAAGGTAATTTATCGGCGAATGCTTACCTAGCAAGGGGTTGTGTTACGAGCAGCAGCCTGGAAGACCTTATCTATATCTCTTAAAAATCAAGTCGATGCACTAGTCACGTGTCAGTTATGTAACGAGCAGCAACCGACATGTACTCCTAAACAAGTACTGTATGTTGATGTCAATCACTATTGACGTTTTGCGATGGATTGCGCAACTCTATCTCTAATGTAACCGCTCTAAGCTAGTTTGAGTCCATCACAAAGTCCCCATAATTTAGATCCACAATAGATGCTTTAATCCAATGTAGTCTCAAATCATCCTTCCCAACAGTTGCCGCCCAAGGACGTTTCAATTGAACTGATATAATTTGTGACTGTTTGAGGCTGCCGTCGCATGGCTAAAGAAAGCATATATAGTTGCTGCGGTCAAGGCCGTTCATGTGACGTGGTGGAGGAACTTCGGTTCTGAAAGAACCTGATGTGCTTTTTAGATTTTAAAAAGGCCCAACAGGTTGAAGCCAAGGCAATACAGAGAGACTTACAGTTTGGTTTGAGCGAGTGAGGTGTCGACATTAAGCAAACCGACACCAAGTTTTCACTGAATGTTCGATAAATTCCCATTTTGATTAAGATCAACAAGAGCTAGTACAAAAGTTTGATTTATAAAGGTCTAAGCTACATCTGATTTTCAGCTGTTGCGCAATGTTCATTCTCAATCCGACCCCACAAAATTTCTCACAAGTCTATCCATTCATTAGAATCACTAGGCTTCCATGGGATCTCAGCTACGTGAGGGGCAGAACTCAAAGTGACTTATTGAGTCAAGAGTCACTCGCTTGATCTAATACTTGTAGAAACAAAAAATATAATGCTTTGCCATGGAATACTATGCGATTGATGTGCATCTTGGCACCAAAATTTTGTGCATTTGTCAATGATGATCATACTCTTCATTGTTTCCTAATGCACCTCCTAAACAACTAGGACTCCCATCACTCCTAGCACTGTCGAATTATTTGCGAGCTGCTATGTTCTCAACTAGATGAATGTTATGGATAATAACAGGGATATAATATTATAATACCCATTTCATACTTCTTCCAATTCCTTTTCAGGGCACGCAATGATTTCGAAAATGTCTTTAGGCCATCCTCAAATATTTTCTTTCAATTAGCTCTTTCATCACTGAGACTGCATTTAACTTTTGTATTTCTGTTTAATCGTTCACGAATGACTCAAATTTTCAGATTTTGGCAGCTGCAGGTGCTCTCTGCAACGAACAGAAGCAAGTGAAAGAAGGCAGATGAGCCTCTAAATCTTTGGAGCAATGATAGCTCGCGACTCAGTGAGAATGCCTCGGATGAAAGAGGCGCTAGTACAAACAGTCTTCATCCTCTCATTAAGCATTCCATTTGGCAATTCCGAATCCTTTGATAACATCTCTTTCAATTTCCCATCTTTTCAATTGAACGATGAGAGAATAACTTTTCAGGGCAATGCCTCCGTGCTGAACTCCATCATCCAACTCACTATAGGTGAGCCATTGGAGGAACCCATATATATAGTTGGCCGAGCATTATATCATCAACCCATGCACCTGTGGGATAGCTCAACAGGGAATGTGGCAGATTTTGTCAGCCAGTTTACTTTCTCTATCAATTCCCGTATGAAACCCCTTCATGCTGATGGATTCGTTTTCTTTCTCGCTCCCAGTGGATCGCAGATCCCTGAACGCTCAGAAGGAGGCTTTCTAGGCCTCACAGGTTCAAATCCAAACTCTACCAACTCTAGTACCCCATTTGTTGCGGTAGAGTTTGATACTTTCTATAACCATTCAACAAATCCATGGGATCCGCTCTGTTATCATGTGGGTATTGATGTAAATAGCCTGACTTCTGTCAGTAATACTTGTGTCTCATGGATGAATGACAAGATACTCCTTGGTCAGCGACTCCACGCTCAGGTCACATACAATTCTAGAGCAATGAACTTGAGTGTTGTTTTTAGAGATGATGCTGATAATTATACCAGCCTCTACTATCACCCAATCAATCTGACAAAGTACTTGCCGGAATGGGTGGTTTTCGGTTTCGCGGCAACAACAGGGCAGTTGTTTGAGGCTCATACAATTTTCTCGTGGGAATTTAACTCTAGTCTACGAACCCTTGACAAAAAGAGTAAGTCATGGGTGAAGGGCGCTATCTTAGGCTTAATCTCTTTGGTGTTTCTTATCCTTGTTGCAGGATTTGGCTGGTATGGTTATAAGCTAACGAGAAATGGAAATGATCATAGTGGAGAAGAAGAAGATGTTCTGACGATTGACGAAGGATTTGAACAATCAAAGGGACCCAAGAAGTATTCCTACAAGGTCTTGGCTGTTGCGACTAACAACTTTGCCAATAGTCGGTTGCTTGGGGCAGGGGTTTCGGAGAAGTGTATGAAGGCCACCTTGCTGATGCAAAATCCCATGTCGCCATCAAGAAGATCACTCCAAATTCCAAACAAGGCATAAAGGAGTATGCCACTGAAGTGAAGACGATTAGACATCTCAGGCATAAAAATTTGGTGGAGCTCATCGGCTGGTGTCATGAGAAAAACGAGTTCCTCCTTATGTATGAGTTCATGGCTAATGGTAGCTTAGACTCTCATTTATTCAAAGATAAAATTCCGCTGACATGGGAAAGGAGGTACAATATTGCTCAAGGCATCGCCTTGGGGCTAAAATACTTGCATGAGGATTTGAAACACTGCGTTGTGCACAGGGATATAAAGTCTAGCAATATCCTACTCGACACATTTTGAGGCTAAGTTGGGCGATTTTGGCCTAGCTCGGATGTTTGACCATGCCAAAGGGTCGCAAACCACTGTATCGGCTGGGACACTAGGATATTTGGCCCCGAATGTATCTACAAAGGCAAGGCAAGTAGGGAATCTGACATCTACAGCTTTGGAGTTGTACTCCTAGAAATATCCTGTGGACGAAAAGCTATCGACCTGAGGGCATCAGAAGACCAAGTCCAACTAGTGGAGTGGGTTTGGGAGCTCTATGGAATTGGAAAGTTATTAAATGCAGCGGATCCAAAGTTAGGAAAAATTTTTGACACAAGACAAATGGAGTGCTTAATGATTGTCGGCCTCTGGTGCGCTCATCCGGACCCTAAGGAACGGCCTCCCATAAGCAGAGCGATAGCCTTTTTGAACTTCGATGCTTCCCCGCCCATTCTCCCGCTGAAGTTGCCCATCCCGACATATATCGCACCTCCAACTTCGACGCCTGAATTGTCACACATTTCGTCCTCCAACTTCAGAAGCAGTGAACCATCGAGCGCTTACAGTACTGAACCGTCCGCATTTACCAGCTCTTCCTAGAAATCTTCAAGTTCAGCTTCTTCTGAATTTCTTTCGAACGCAGAGTAAGTTCACTGCTTTTATGGGTTTGTATTGCAACTTTGTGTCCTACTATCAGTAAGTATTACATGTGTTATAAGCACTGCTGCTTGTTGCTGCGGCTTGTTAGATTGGACGGAATTGACTTCTCTGTGGAAGCCGAAGCCGGAGAATCTTGTTTCCCTGTAATGTTAACGACGTGGAACTATTGCTGCGAGCGTCGGTGGTTGTCATTACTAATTAGTCATCCGTTGCTTTGCTTTTCTTTATATTTTTAAATCCCTAAATTTATTTCTTTAGCTTTAAATAATGAAAAAATGTCAAGTCAATTGTCATGCTAACACGGCTAAAGATTGGGATTAGACTTTTCCTCAAAGAATAATAGTACGTGAAACGATTTTGGGATTTGGCCTTCAATTTATACAAATGAAGTATATCTAAATCAAGAGGATCAGATCGAGATCTTCAACCTCAATCAAGGGTCATTTAAGATCGTGACATCGATCAACTAACGATGGTTAATGAATAGTGATCTCGGAGGTCGTCCGCTTCCTAAGGACATAGACTGAGAGACTATTATAATTGCGATGGTCACTGTGGTGACAAACGATGAGGATGACAGCTATTACGAACGATGCAATGAGCTGTGAGAGAACAAAATGAATTTTATGTGATGTATACGTGACAATGACATGACGTATAATCAATTAATCAAAACTGAGGGCATACACATGCAAGATCATGGGTTTCCAGGGTCTTAAATGCATTCAAATCAGCAAGGCAAGTAAGGAATTGGACATCTATAACTTTGGAGTTGTCCTTCTGGAGATACTGTGTTGAAGAGAAGTCGTCGACTCAAGGCCAGTCTCATGCCCGCTTGTGGACTGGATTTGGGAGCATTATGGAGCAAGAAGCCTTTTGGAAGCATCAAATCCAAGATTAGGAGAAGAGTTTGATGAGAAACAAGTTCAATGCTTGACAATTCTAGGGCTTTGGGGTGCTCATTTAGATTATAAGCTCAAGCCTTCTTTTATCAGAGAAGCAACAAAGTGTCCTTAACGATGAGGCTTGGCATCAGACCTTCCCATACAGATGCCTGTCTCAACATATCAGCTCCTCTTTCCGGAACATCCATGTTATCATTTCGGAGACTAAATTTTGAACCAGAAAGTCCGCGACCAATTTTGTCGATTAAAACGGGAATTTAAAAAGTCCAATTAACAATTCGATACCAGGAAATATCAGAGCTACAAGGCCCCACTAAAGAGAGGGCCTTCAGGGACGAAGTTGTGATTTTGTTGATTAAATTCTTCTTAGTGATGAATGTTTTGATTGCTCGAGATCTTTTTGGTGACGGAACTAGAATTTTGTCAGCATAAGTCAAGTGTTTAGTGATGAAAAGTTTTCATCTTGAGATAATCAACATTTATCGAGGGAATTTGCATTTTCCATCCCTAAAGATGAATTTTCGCCATGAAAACAAGCTTCGCCCTTAAAGGTTTCCTCTTAAAAGAACGATGAAATTTTTGTCACTACAGATCACCTTCAGGGTCGATTTCTATTTTCTTTGCCAACACTTAGTTGCTATAATATACTATTCTAATGGGTCTATTTTAATCTGTTTTTACTTTTTTAATTTTTGGTCAACTTTAATTTTGCGACTTACGCATTTTGACTTTCTGTAAGTCCAATTCTTCTGAAACACTCATAAATTGACATATTTGTTTATATATAATTTTTCAAGGATTTTCTGAAATTCCAATTATATTAAGAACTTTAACGAGAAAAAAGTACCTTTTATTTTTATCTAGGTCCAAAACAAAAAGGTTACTTGAAAATACCATACATACATTAATGCCCCTCGTAGATCTTCATGTCTCTGACTATGCTTCCGATGTTCGCGTTAGAGGCTTGTTTGATTAACGGATTCTTCTTTAGCTTTTCATTGGAGGATGGAAAAGGGCACATGAAAATGTCGCCTGGTCCTACACAGGTCGATTATCTCCCAAAACTTGACCTTGACTTGGAGGTGGCCGTTCTTTATCCCACTTGTATTTTTTGAACAGTCCACTTTTATCCAATATAATTGACAAAACAGAGATATTCTCTTCTTCTTCTGACTGGCTTGGTGGCTGGCTTTAGCTCAACTTTCATTCAAAGATCCAGGTTCTCTCTCTCTCTCTCTCTCTCTCTCTCTCTCTCTCTCTCTCTCTCTCTCTGCGTGTGCCTAGCGTTATGGTATTTTTGTTGGTTTGTCAAAGGATTTTGAACAGTGTTTAGTGAATCTTTCCATAGCATATGTGCTAACATGGAGGTCGGGACACCTGGAGTGCCATAACTTGGCACGCCGGGACACTTAAGTGCCATAACTTTAAAATGGTACACTTAAGTGCCATCATCGGAGTAAAATGGGACACTTAAGTGCCAATCCGCGAAAAACCGGCCAAAATGCAGACGTGGCATTTTCCGGCGACAAGCTTAACGATGTGGCAATTTTTTTTTTTTAAAAAGCAGACGTGGAGGAGGAAAACGACATCGCCCCATCCACTGTGCACTTGGCCAAACAAAACGACGTCGTTCGTTTATTTGGAATTTAACATTTTGTCGGTTCACGCAGGTCGACGTCCTCTCCATCCATCCATCGCCGTTCACAGCTCGCCGTTCGCAGGTGATCGCCGCCGTCGTCGCCGCCTTTGTCGGTCGCCGTCGTCGGTCGGCGTCGTCGGTCGCCGTCGTCGAGCGCCGTCATCGCTCGCCGTCGTCGATTTGCTCAGGTTTTTTCTCTTCTTCCTCTCCCCTGTGGTGAAATTAGGGCTCCGACTCGTTTATTAGGGCTTGGACTTCAAATTTGGGGGTCGGGCTGGGGAAAGGTCAGGCTTGATGTGAGATTTAATGGCTGAGATGTAGTGCTACAATCCTATTGGGGGTTCAAATTGACAGCTTAGGAGCGGCATTGAAATATAGGCTCGGTGTAGGGCTCGAGGGGGAAATTAGGGCTCGGTGTAGGGCTCGACGTCGCCTCATCCACTTTGTGATGTGTGATTCATTCAGGTGTTGAATTGTGATGTGCGAAAGTAATTTGTAGTGGTCGGATGTGAAATGTGCGATGATTGGTGATTGTTAGGGTTCGAGTATTGGACTTTGCACATGTGAGAATCGAAGGTTGTGGGGATGGGGACTTCTGGATATTTGTTTAATAAATTGCATTGTTGAGGACCCATGCTGAGGAATCTCTCCATATTTTAAAGAAATGCGACGGCATAATCAAAGCAGTTGTCGGGTCCCATCTTAATTTTTATTTGTCCTTGTCCCGAGGCCTGTTGTTTTCAAGTCTACAATGTTGTCGACGACCGCATCTTCCCTCTCTCTTCTTCTTTTCTTTTCTTTTCTTTAATAAAGAGTGTGGGGACCTCCACTTGCAATTGTCTCTGTTCTTTGTGAATGTGGTCCCAAAATAGTTAATTGTATATTTGTCCTCTTTGTTGCAGAAATGGCGCATAAAGACTATGTTGCTTGTCATCGTTTACTACGGTGGAGATTTTGTGATTGGGGAGGATGAGTGGGAGTATGAGGGGGAATGAGGGTACTATCTTTGTAGATATAAAGAAGGCATCTTATATTGGATTTGTTAGGGATATAGTGACATTTTTGCCTTGTAGAGTACAAAAGTTACTCAGATTGTGTTCCCTGGAAAGGCTTGAGAGATGGTTTGAGAGTTTTGGAAGATGATAATGGTTTTAGGGACGTCTTATATCATTATCTTCATGGCGAAGAGGCGAAAGTGTTTGTTGAAAACAATAGTGAGGACGAACATGATGACACGAGATACCACCGAAGTAGGAGAAGGAGGAGATGAAGTAGGTCATGATGGACGGGATGGGGAGGAGAGGGGCGCAGATGCTGTTCACCGGAGCGATTGTGGCATGGGTGATGTCACCATCACCGAATTAGATTGGGAAGTAGCTGAATCCAGGTGAGGGGTGACGATGACGATGAAGGGTTGGCTGCTGAAGCTGAAAATTTGTTAATCTTAAGTGACGCCGACGATGAGGAGCTTACACAAGTCAAGGAAAAAACAAAGGGACTTTTTGTCGATAGATTTGCAACTTTGCATGTAGCTGTTCATCCAAACGAGACGAAGGCCCCGCGGATGTTGGTGTTGCTGGCCAGGTCCTGGAGACAGATTATGAAGAAAGCATCGACACCGCAACTTCCCAGGACGAAGTTGAAGAAGATCAACGAGCTGTGCGTAGAAGGAAAAGTAAGTTTCCTTCCTATGATCCATCTGTTGCATCTCCTACTTTGTCAGTAGGTATGAAATTCCATGATGCGATACAATTTAGGGAAGCTATACTTGAGTTCTTCCATTGCTGCACAAAGAAATATTGATTTCATTAGAAATACCAAGAAATTTGTAAGAGCTAGGTGTTCGCAGCAAAACTGTCCATGGAAGATTTACGGTGCGTTTGTTAAGAAGAGTGGGTCTTTTCAGATTAGAGCCTACCAAGAGGAACACACTTGTTCCATTAATTTTCAAAACAAAAGGGTAACAAGTTCATGGTTGTCGAAGCACTTCTTCGATCTGATCAAGGTGATGCCCAACTTGAAACTTGCTAACTTTAGGATGCTGGTGAAGGAGCGTGTAGGCATCAATGTATCTAGGAATCAATGCAAAGAGCAAAGCAAAAGGTGATAAAGGTACTTATTGGTCGGTATGCTAAGGAATATGGGCGGGTGTGGGAGTATGCTTGGGAGTGTAGGCTGCAAAACCCTACAAGTAGAGTGTATGTAGAGGTGATTGAGAGACCACTTCCGATCATGGGACCAAGTTCGATAAGTTCTATGTGTGCTTTGATGCATGCGAGACGAGGTTTTTTAGCTGGTTGTAGACGGATTATAGGATTGGACGGCTGTTTCTTGAAGGGCTTGTGCAAGGGAGAATTGTTGGCAGCGATTGGAAGAGATGCGAATAACCAAATGTTCCCACTAGCTTGGGCTATTGTAAAGATTGAGAACAAGGACAATTGGTCTTGGTTCTTGAAAAATCTGATGGCTGACTTGGAGATAACAAACGGGAAGGGTGGGCATTCACGAGTGACCAACGAAGGTAATGCTTGCTTTTTGAAAAGTTTAGTCAATAGTTTGCTTTGCTTTGCTTTGTAATATGAACATGTAATTTGCTATAATATTTCTTACTTTGAATTATTGCGGGGATTGGTTCCTAGCAGAGTTGTTGCCCCATGCTGAACATCGAATGTGTGCGCGGCACATATACGGAAATTGGGCAAAGAACTATAAAGGGGATAAGCTGCAGTTGCAATTTTGGCAATTAGCAAAGAGTGCAAACCTGGCTGACTTTAGAATAGCCAAAGAAGGACTGCTTCAGTTGACAAAGGAAGGTTGTGCTACCCTATTTCAACTAGAACCGAAGCATTGGTGCGGGGCATTCTTCGGTGAGGAGTTCAAGTGCGATAACGTCGACAACAACATTTGTGAAGTATTTAATTCGAAGATAATAGATGCCGATGCAAACCAGTCATCTCAATGCTTGAAGATATACGAGTTGCGGTTATGACTCGGCTGCGAGAAACAAAGAGATGAGGCTGCAAAGTGGACAAGACAATATGGTCCTAGGATTGTGAAGAAATTGGATGACAACTTGGCTGCAAGTACGCATTGTCATCCCATTTGGAATGGAGATGACGGATATGAGATAATGAAGGGTGCGAGATAAGTATGTTGTCAATCTAGGAAGTAGGAAGTGTTCATGTAGATCATGGCAAGTAAGTGGAATTCCATGTGCACATGCCATATGTGCCATCCAGTTGAAGGGCGACAATATAGATGATTACATCGATGATTGGTACCATAAATCAAAGTATCTTGCTTCCTATCAGCTTCATGATGCAGCCAATTAGAAGTAGCAAGTTTTGGGAGCCCACGGATCGTGAAGCACCTCTACCTTTGCCACTGAAGAAGACAATTGGAAGGACAAAACGAAGACGAAGAATGGCGGAGGGAGAGGTCTCGGGTCAGCAAAGAATGAGCAGGGAGGGTGCAAAGATCACGTGCTCTTATTGTCGCCTAACAGGCCACAATATTAAAGGTTGTCAATTGAGGAAGCAACAACGGTTGAGGCAAGGTGAAGGGCCTAGTGAAGAGACAGTTGGAGAAATGCACACAAATAGGCCAAGTGAGTCGACTGTTCTTCGATCAACAAGTAGAACCCCGGTAAGTCATGAAATTTATTTTATGTTTATGTTGCTTTCTTGTCGTTTATCATAAAAATGTACATAATGATATCCTATTTGGCCTTGTATGTAATGTGTTTGTTAGGTCACAAGAAGAACCTCGGTAAGTCATGAAACCGAACCTGTTCGAAGAAGGCAAGGTAGAACACAGCCGGGTAAAGGATTGGCCCAAGTGGCAGCATCACGGCCAGGCGAAGGATTGACCCAAGCAGCATCACGGCCAGCTGAAGGATTGACCCAAGCAGCATCACGGCCGGTGCGATCGATCTTGTTCTTCAGCAAATGCGAAAGAAATACCCAAAGTGCTAAATTCAATCAATTTGTATTCAGTTTTTATTATTATATGTCTCGATATTATATTTATGGTATCTTTTCGCCTCTTTCTCAGGTTCGAAGAAAGCAAGTTCGAACTCAACTGCCAACTGAAGGGCCATCACAGGAGCCACCTCAAGGATCATCACAGGAGCCACCTCAAGGATCATCACAGGAGCCACCAGAAGAATCACTGCAAGGGGCACCACAAGTACCACCACCAGTACCACCAGAAGGCCAAACGAAGGAGGTGTCACCGAAGTTGAAGGGCTACACGAAGGACAACTAGAACAAGGCCGGGTGAAGGGCGGTACACAAAGGCCATCTAGAAGACGCCCAACACAATGGGTCGAACAAGCCTCGGGTGTAGTTAAAGGGCCCAAGAAAGCGGGACAAAGGGGCAACAAATCACAAGTTCCTGAAAGTGACGCCCCTATTCAAACAAGAGGGCACTTGGGAAGAGGTTCGAGACAATATGGCTATGGCTCATATACGAGATGAGCCTCTTTGGAACAGTCATTCTCAATGTAAGTTTTATTGGCTGCATTTAATTTAATTTATGCTGTAGATTTTTGCTAACAATTTATTGTTTTTTTGTAGCCTGGGAGAAGTTCAGAAGTTCTTATCTCAGGCCCAACTCAAGAATCGACGGCTGCACCAACAAAAAAGAAGAAAACATCAACATCAACTCATGCCAAAAAAATAAGAGAAAGAACCCGCTCGAGCTCGAGCTCGAGCTCCGCTCCATCTCCGGCTCCGGCTCCGGCTCCTTTTGATTCAATTCGGCCTATGACATTTGCAGCTCCATCCGAGTCGGTGGATGCGAGAAGGTTGAAGAAGAAGTTGCACGTCCGGTTAGAAAGAGTGCCGAATTATGAATCAAGTGAAAGGCCCATCGAAAGGAGGACGAACGGGGGTGTCGTGCATATTGATTGATGAGATGAGATGTGATAGGATTTGTGGAGCTTAGGAGTAAAAACATTATGTAAACGATGATGTTGTCGTGCATATAGAAAGTCTATGCATCGATGGTTATCTTTTGTTTTTTTCTTTAGTTTGTCATTCATTGATGTTGTCGGACTCGAGACTCACACTTGATGAAATATCAATGAAATGAATGTTGTCGACTCGACTTGATGATATTAATATCAATGAAATGATCTTGCGCTGCTTGTCAATTTATGTTGTTGTTTATCATGGATTCTGGCTTTTACTTGTTCTTCTTCTTTGTTGGTGTTCGTGGTGATAGCCGGAGTGCTGGTGTATCTAGTGATGGTGGATGGTGATGTTTGGTGGTAGGTGGTAGTCAGTTTGTTGGTGGGGTGCTAATGTCGTGGCTGGGGTGCTGGTGTGGCTGATGGTGATGCCTGGTGATTATTGGTTTGTGGTGGGGGTTATAGGCTTAAGCAGCTGCACCTACACCTGGTACAAGTGTGCAGTTTGCACATCTTACACCATGTGTACTGGTGCAAACTAGTGCAAGCTGAGCCTTGCACTAGTATCTTGTGCAGCAACACCACCAGCATGGTGGTGGCTGGAGCGCCTAGTGTGTAGTGTGGATAGTGGTGATGGTTGGTGGTGTCGCCGGTGCTGGTGGCTGGCGCAATTTTTACGAAAACCGACAAAAAAATTGGCACTTAACCGATCCTATTCTAAAAAACTTGGCACTTAACTGTTCACTTTTAACTACAAGTGACACTTAACCGATCACTTTAACAATAACTTGACACTAAAGTGATCCTTTTTTCATCGCGACTAGCACTTACGTGATTACTGAATACAACTTATGGCACTCGGGTAATGACTCATGTTTGTCTTGTGTATATGTCGGTCTGCATCAAAACAGAGAACATGATTCTGCATTGCAAAACAGAGAAGATGATTCTGCATCAAAACAGAGAAGATGATGGTAAACTTATGGCAAGTCCATACCACAGCACAAACGACAACAAAGCAACAATGATCTTGTTCCACAACACAAACTTCTTCGCATCTTTCAAAAAGAAAAAACCCAACGTTTAATCCAGAACAACACCATTTTTAACTATGGCAGCGAGAAACTTTTTCTCATTCTCAAGTACTTTACATTTCATCATAAAGTACAATAGACAACAAAACAACACCATAATACACGCTTGGTAACACTTTCGTTCAATCTTCATCATTGGGACTTCATTCTTGAAAGGTTTAGTTGAAGATGCTTGAGCGTGCATTGACACTTCATTCTTCGAAAGTTTCACTGAAGACACTTGAGCTTGCATTGAGTCAACATCGTCCAAGTCGTCCACGAACACGAGATGAAGATTGCTGTCTTTTATGAAGTAGATCCAATATCACCTCGTGGCTCGGTCGAGAGAACTTCTCATCAATCCATTTGAAGTATTTGCACTTGACGCTTCTTTATATCGGGCGCATCCATAAAATCTTCTCCCGGGATTGATTTGAGTCCACGATGTTCTTCTTGGACTCGGTAACCCACAAAAACAGAAACGCTGGCCTTCTCCTTCGCTTCGATGAGAGGAAATTGAGGCGCTGCTGCGAGTCCTGCTCTCCATTTCCAAGATTCGACGAAGGAATTTTGGGCAAATGAAAATTAGGGTTCGAGACTTCAATTCGAGCACTTCAATAGGGATTTTGGCCAATTTAGGGTTTTAGATTTGGGGCATTTGGGGAGACGACGTCGTTTTTGGAAGATTTGGGGCTTTTATTATGGAGACGACGTCGTTTCGGTGACCGAGCGCCGACTCGGCTCTCCGGCGAGCCACGTTGGCAAAAATAGTAATAAAATAGTGCCACGTATGATTTCCGGCAAGGGTCGCCGGAGGTGGCACTAAGTGTCCCACTTGAAAAAAAAAAAAGTGGCACTTAAGTGTACCGTTTGGAAGTTATGGCACTTAAGTGTCCCGGCGTGCCAAGTTATGGCACTTGTGGTGTTCTTCTGCCTGCTAACATGGAGCCATTAACAATTTCATATCATTCTTCTGCATGAACAAGTAGCTATTAACGGTTACTGCTTACATGAGTACGGTGCTCGTCTTGATGTCGTGCACCAGCTTTTATGGCGGAGAAGGTCATGTCTTGGTAGATAAGATTCTGGACCTGTGGAGTTCCCCGCAATACAAAGTGAAAAAATAAGAGGAATATGTTGCTCGAAATTTTCGATAAAAATGATTAAATGGTTATCATTTGAAAATTGGACTTAATCAAAAGATTTATTTTAAAGCAAAGAAGGCCAATTTTAGTGCGGTGTGATTCGTACAATGTTTTTTTTTTTTTTTTGGTAAAAGTAATAAATATAAAGAGCTTTGGTCAACTGTACAAAAAATCCGGCTCCAAGTTAGTGTAGAGCTGGACATCAGGACGTGTAGTGTTCTTCATCCTAGCTTGGGAGACTGACTTCTAGTTGACTTACTACGGACACGTCTCTTTCTTCTTTTGAGATGGGGCAGCACTATCAAAGAATTTTTGATGCATTTGCTTGCAAGGCAAGTTGCATAAAAGAAGGATAAACAGAGTTACTTGCAAACACTATCGCGAGTGAGACATGCTCGTATGTTGCCAACTCGGATTTCAGATAGCATAATCTCCGGCTATGGAGAGAATAATATATGGTCCAAGGACCATGTAGATCAAGTACATCTGGATCAATTGATAGTCAGGATTCCGTAGTGATTTCAATACTATGAGTTCACATGATCTGTAGACCATACGGTAACTTATCGGCGAATGCTTACCTACCAGGGTATTGTGTTACAAGCAGCGGCCTTGTGAACCTTAGCTGTATTTCTTAAAGATCAAGTTGATGCACCGGTCACATGTCGGTTATGTAACGAGCAGCAACTGACATGTACTCGTAAACAAGTCCTGTATGTCGATGCCAATCAGTATTGACATTTGCGATACGTTGTACAACTCTATCTCTAATTTAGCTACTCTAAGCTAGTTTGATTCCATCACAAAGTCCCCGTAATTCAGCTTCCACACTAGATGCCTTAATCCAATGTAGTCTCAAATCATCCTTCCCAAGGACGTTTCAATTGAACCGATATAAGTCGTGACTGTTTTGAAAGAACCTAATGTGCTAAAGAAAGTGTATATAGTTGCTGGGGTCAAGACCGTTCGTGTGACGTGGTGGAAGAACTACAGTTTTGAAAGAACCTAATGTGCATTTTTAGATTTCAAAACTGCCCAACGGGTTGAAGCCAAGGCAAGACAGAGAGAGACTTACAGTTTGGGTTTGAGCGAGTGAGGTGTTGGTGTTAAGCAAACTGACACCAAGTTTTCGCAAGTTGTTCAATGAATTCCCATTTTGATTAAGATCAACCAGAGCTAGTACAAAACTTCGATTTATAAAGGTCTAAGCTACATTTATTTTTCAGCTGTTGTGCCATGTTCATTCTCAATCCCACTCCACAAAAATTTCTCACGAGTCTATCAATTCATTAGAATGACTTGGCTTCTATGGGATCACTACTGCATGAGAGGTAGAACTCAAGTGACTTATTGAGTCAAGAGTCACTCACTCGATCTGATACTTATAGAAACGAAAAACATAATGCTTTGCCGTGGAATTCTGTACGATTGATGTACATCTAGGCTGCCAAAACTTTCTACGTTTGTCAGTGATGATCATGCTCTTCATTGTTTCCTAATGCACCTCCTAAACAACTAGGACTCCCATCACTCCTATCACTATCAAATTATCTATGAGCTGCTATGTTATCAACTAAATGAATATCATGGATAACAACAGTGTTATAATATTATAACATCCATTTCATACTTCTTCCAATTCCTTTTCAGGGCATGGAATGATTTCGAAAATGTCTTTAGGCCATCCTCAAACATTTTCTTTCCACTAGCTCTTCCATTACTGAGATTGTACATTAAACTTTTGTATGTCTATATAATCATTCATCAATGACTCAAATTTTCAGATTTTGGCAGTTGCAGGTGTTAAAGCAATGAACAGAAGCTAGTGAAAGATGCGAATGAGCTCACGGTTCAGTGAGAATGTGTCGGATGAAAGAGGCTCTAGCACAAATGGTCTTCGTCCTTTCATTAAGCATTCCGTCTGCCAATTCCGAATCCTTTGACAACATTTCTTTCAATTTCCCATCTTTATCGAACGATGAGAGAATAACTTTTCAGGGCAATGCCTCTGTCCTGAACTCTATCATCCAACTCACTCTAGGTGTGCCATCGGATAGACCCACCCGCACAGTTGGCCGAGCAATATATCATCAACCCATGTACCTGTGGGATAGTTCAACAGGGAATGTGGCAGATTTTGTCAACCAGTTTACTTTCGCTATCAATTTCCATATGAGCTATTCCCATGCTGATGGATTGGTTTTCTTTCTCGCTCCTAATGGGTCGCCAGAATACTCAGAAGGACGCTTTCTAGGCCTTACAAGTTCCCAAACTCTACCAACTCTAGTACTGCATTTGTTGCGGTAGATTTTGATACTTTCTATAACCAATCAACAATACATGGGATCCGCTCTGTAATCATTTTGGTATCGATGTAAACAGCCTGGCTTCTGTCAGTAATACTTGTGTCTCATGGATGAATGAAAAGATAATCCTTGGTCAACAACTCCGTGCTCAGGTCATATACAATTCGAGAGCACTGAACTTGAGTGTTGTTTTCAGAGATGATGCTGATAATTATACCAGCCTCTACTATCAGCCAGTCAATCTGACAGTACTTGCCAGAATGGGTGGTTTTCGGTTTCTCGGCAATGACAGGGCTGTTGTTTGAGGCTCATACAATTTTCTCGTGGGAATTCAACTCCAGTCTCCGAATCCTAGACAACGTAAATGGCACGACCAATGTGACTACTATTGACACACCAAGACAAAGGAAAAAGAGTAAGTTCTGGGTGAAGGGGCCTATCTTAGGCTTAAGCTCTTTGGTGTTCCTCATCCTTGTTGCAGGATTTGGCTGGTATGCTTATAAGCTACAGAGAAATAAAAATGATCGAAGTGGAGAAGAAGAAGATGTTCCGGGAATGGATGAAGGATTTGAACAATCGAAGGGACCCAAGAAGTACTCCTACAAGTCTTGGCTGTCGCAACTAACGACTTTGCCAATACCCGGTTGCTTGGGAAAGGAGGATTCGGAGGAGCGTACGAAGGCCACCTCGCTGATGCAAATTCCCATGTTTCCATTGAAAAGATCACTCCAAATTCCAAACAAGGCGTAAAGGAGTACGCTACGGAAGTGAAGACAATTAGACATCTGAGGCATAAAACTAAGTGGAGCTAGTCAGCTGGTGTCATGAGGGAAATAAGTTCCTGCTTGTGTATGAGTACATGTCTAATGGAAGCTTGGACTCTCATTTATTCAAAGGGAATGTACTGCTGATATGGGAAAGGAGCTACAATGTTGCTCAAAGCATCACCTTAGTGCTGAAAAACTTGCACGAGGATTTGAAATAATGTGTCTTGCACAGGGATATAAAGTCTAGCAATATCCTAGTCGATGTACATTTTGAGGCTAAATTGGGCGATTTTGGCCTAGCTCGGAGTCAACCATGCCGAAGGCTCACAAACCACTGTATTGTTAGTTTGGTTCATTCTTATGTGGAGGAAGCCCAATGAGTTGCAATTCCAAAAAGGACTTGAGCCCATATGATAAGTTATATGGAGAAATATAGTTTCTCACTATTTATATAAAGTGGTAGCCACAAAAGGAAACAGAACAAAAGAAAAGAGAAAGCAGAAAATTTGGAGGTTGAAGCAATATCTAATTTACATCAAGCTAGCATCGGAAGTCAATTCATGGTCCGATTGAGCTGAAATTTTGTCAGAATATTTGTGGCGCAATTTTCTTGAATCTGAACAGTTTGCTTTTCATTTGAAGCTCCCCACATCAGGTTTTTCATAGATTGATCAAAACCTGCGTTTTTTGTTAGATTTATCCTTGATCTCTTGTGAAATTCAAGTGTATTGCCAATAATTATGTTCTTGAGATCTTTGCTGCTATGTATCTCTAGTATTTGCTAGAGAAGAACATTGTTCACCCAATTTTGTTAATAGTAAAGAGTTTTGGGTGAACTTCAGTCCCATAGTTTTTTATCTCCTCACATCGAGGAGGTTTTCCATGTAAAAAAATTATCTTGTATTTGTGTGCTTGGTATTTATTTTACTCTACTATATCGATTTCTATTAGATTTACACAATATGGGATATTATTTTATTTCGTTGCGTTAATTCGATATTGTTCGAGTTGTTACTGTTCTCCCATCATAGTGGTATCAGAGCATCTGGTTATTGCTTGATTTTTCTACCCTATGTTAAACAATAGAAATGAATACGAGTAAAATGGTTACATTGAATGGTTCGAATTATCATATTTGAAAAAAAAAAAAAAAAAGATTGAAGACCTTTTAAATGTGAAAGATTTTTATTTGTCCATATTTGTCAATGAGAAACCAAAACTAAAAAAAACTAAAAAAAAAACTAATACTTGAATGGTCTATATTTCATCATCAAGTGTGTGGTTATATTAGGTAGTGTGTGGATGATAATTTTTTGAACCATATTATTGAGGAAACACATGCACCTAGTTTATGAGATAAGCTCGAACAATTATATGCTCAAAATACTAGGAATAATAAGTTATTTTTTTATAAAATATATGATGGCTTTGAGATATCAAGATGGTACTCGTTTGACGATCATTTAAATTCATTTTAAAGAATTATAAATCAGTTGGTTGCAATTGGACAAGTTTGATTATGAGATACAAGCACTATGGTTACTTGGTAGTTTGCCGGACTCCTGGGAGACGTTCCGAATATCTTTATCTAATTCTACCCCAAATAGTACGATTACCATGGATTTGGCCAAGAGTAGTATTTTGAATGAAGAGATGAGGAGGAAGACACAATTGTCGTCATCTTCACATTCTAATGCCTTGGTTGTTGAGAAAATGAGAAGAAGTGAGTCTTGAGGTCCGAGAAATAGAGATAAAAGCAAAAGTAAGTATAATAAATTTGCTACTGTTAAATGCCTATATTGTCATCAGAAAGGACATATTCAAAGGTTTTGTCGCCAATTAAAAAGGGAGAAACAAAAGGAGAAAGGTAAAGAGAAGAAAAGTGATAACGACAGTGATGACAATCGTGTTGCTGCACTTAAAGAATACTTTCTCATTATTTTTATGGTGATGTGGCGAATTTTGAATCTCATGAGACCAATTGGGTAATTGATAGTGGTGCATCTGTTCATGCTACGTCTTGTAGGGATTTCTTTACATCATACAGGTCAGGTGACTTCGAATCTATGAAGATGGGAAACAATGGGCTAGCTCAAGCTGTAGGCATCAGTGATGTGTGCCTAGAAACAAGCAATGGCACAAGGTTAGTATTGAATAATGTTAAACATATACTTGATATCCGCTTGAATTTGACTTCTACAAGCAAATTGGATGAATGAGGGGTATTGCAGGACCTTCAGTAATGGTCAATGGAAGCTCACCAAAGGTTATCTTGTTATGGCTAGAGGTAAAAAATGTTATTCGTTGTACATTATGCAGGCAAAGTTGTCCACGGACAAAATTAATGCAGTAAACAGCGAAGATGCAGTTGAGTTATAGCATAAGAGGCACAATCACATCAATGAGAAGGGTTTGTCATTATTGGCTAAGACAAAGCTCCTTTCAGGATTGAAAAGTTCAACGCTAGAAAAGTGTGCTCACTGTTTAGCAAAAAAACATAACATAGTTGCATTTAAAAGTTTCCCTCCTTCAAGAAAGCCAGGTATACTGGATTTAGTTCATTCTGATGTTTGCGGTTCTATGAAAACAAAATCACTTGGTGGCTCTCTTTATTTTGTTACCTTCATAGATGCTTTTTCAAGGAAAATTTGGATTCATACTTTAAAAACTAAAGATCAAGTATTAGATGCTTTTAAGCAATTTTAGGCTTCAGTTGGGAGACAAACTGGAAAGAAATTGAAATGCATTAGAATTGATAATGGGGGAGAGTATAATAGATCTTTTGATGAATATTGCAGACAGCAAGGTATTCGACATCAAAAGACACCTCCCAAGACGCCTCAGTTAAATGATTTAGCTGAGAGAATGAACATAACACTAGTTAAAAGGGTAAGATGCTTACTTTCACAATCAAAGCTACCTAGATCCTTTTAGGGTGAGGCTTTAAGTACAATTGTGCATGTATTAAATCTTACTCCATGCATTTCTTTAGAGTTTGATGTTTCTAATAGAGTTTGGACAAGCAAAGATGTTTTTTATGATTATCTGCGTGTCTTTGGGTGCAAAGCATTTGTGCATATTCCCAAAGATGAAGAGATCTAAATTTAATGTGAAAACATGACAGTATATATTTATTAGTTATGGACAGGATATGCTTAGCTACAAATTTTATGATTTGGTTGAAAAGAAAATTGTAAGAAGCAGAGACATTGTGTTTTTGGAAGATCAAACAATAGATGATATTGAGAAAGCATAAATGATTTCAGCATCACAGGTTAGTGATAATTTGGTTGATTTGGATCTAGTTCCTCTTACAAATATTCCTACACAGGTTGATGAAGAGTAGTAGGAAGTCAATGTTCCAAACAATGCACATGTTCCTGAACATGTTGAAACATATAATAATATTCCTGAACCAGAGGCTCAATTAGATGTTCCACTGGATGTTCAAGTCCGAAGATCCGTTAGAGATTGACGACCTTCCACCAGGTATTTTGAAGATGAGTATGTATTATTGACCAATATAGGTGAACCAGAGTACTATCTAGAAGCAATAGAAGATGAATACAAAAGCAATTGGTTTGATGCTATTAGAGTTGAGATGCAGTCACTTTATAATAATCATACTTTTGAGTTGGTGGAGTTACCTAAAGGTAAAAGAGCTTTGAAGAACAAGTGGGTATATAGGTTAAAGCAAGATGAACATACTTCACAACCACAGTACAAAGCTAGATTGGTTTTTAAGAGATTCAATCAGAGAAAGGGTATTGCTTTTGATGATATATTTTCTCCAGTAGTGAAAATGTCTTCTATCCGTATGGTACTAGGCTTTGCAACTACCTTAGATTTGGAAATTGAGCAAATTGATGTTAAAACAACATTCCTACATGATGACTTGAAGGAAGAGATATACATGGAACAACCTGAGGGTCTTAAAGTGAAAGGGAAAGAGAATTATGTGTGCAAATTGAAGAAAAGTCTCTATGCTCTACAACAAGCACCAAGCCAGTGGTACAAAAAGTTTGCGTCAATTATGACAAAACAAGGCTATAAGAAGACTTCTTCGGATAACTGTGTGTTTGTCCAAAAAATTTCTGATGATGACTTTATTATTCCCTTGCTTTATGTTGATGATATGATGATTGTTTGCAAGAATGCTTCAAGAATTGAGTTATTGAAAAAACAATTGAACAAGTCTTTTGCCATGAAAGACTTGGGCTCGATGAAGTAGATTCTTGGCCTTAGAATTACTCGAGAGAGAGATGCTAAGAAGTTGTTTTTGTCACAAGAGAAATATATCGAGAAGATACTTCATAAATTTTATATGGACAAGGCTAAAATGGTTAGTACTCCTCTTGCTACCCACTTTAAGTTAAATATGAAGCAAGGTCCTACGATTGATAAAGAGAAGAAAAATATGGAAAGTGTTCCATATGCCTCAGCTGTAAGAAGCTTAATGTATGTAATGGTATGTACACGCCCAGACTTGGCACACGCAGTTGGCATTGTAAGAAGTTATTTGTCAAATTTAGGCAGAGAATACTGGAATGCGGTGAAGTAGATTATGAGGTATCTTTGGGGAACTTCAAATTTAAAACTCAGTTTCGAGATCGAGAAACTCAAGTTAGTTGGATACACATATTCCGACTTGGCATGAGATATTGATACTCGTAAATCTACTTCTAGTTATTTGATTTCTTATGAAGGTGGAACTGTGTCATGGAAATCAAGATTGCAGAAATGTGTTGCACTTTCTACAACCAAAGCTGAATTTATTGCAATGACTAAAGCTAGTAAGGAGATGCTATGGATGAAGAAGTTCTTAGAAGAACTTGGGTTCAAGCAAAAGAGGTATGTGCTATTTTGTGATAATCAAAGTACAATTCATCTTGGTAAAAATTCAAATTTTCATTCTAGATCGAAACATATTGATGTTAGATATCATTGAATAAGGGATGTTATAAATGAAAAGTTGTTGGAACTTGAGAAAATTCATATGGATCATAATGGCTCTAATATGATGATGAAGACTTTACCAAAAGAAAAACTTGAATATTGCCAATTGATAGCAGGGATTGTGAATCCCTCAACATTGTCGTGAGGGGGAGATTTGGGCTGTGCATGATAAAATTTCTGAAACATAAATTGATTTCTGGCCAGAAATCAATTTCTTTATTTCTATTCCCCGGACAAGTTTCTGAGCAAAGAAACCCGTTTAATAACGACTCAAAATTTCTATTTCTGAAACATAAATCTGTTTGATAACTTTCTATTTCTATGAATAGAAATTGATTAGATAACAACATAGGAAATCTCCAAATACAAAATAATAGTCGAAATAATACTAAAACAACATAGGAAATCCTCAAATACAAAATAAGAGTCGAAATAATACGATTTCAAAAGTTGAAAATACGATTTCATGGAATTTCCGGCATATTATTATCTTTTGCCATTTTATTAGTAATTATTTTCCTAAGCGTATTTATTTGGTTTCCCTCATTGGTCAATGTATCGTTTTCAAGCTCATCTTGCATAGGTTCAAACAAGTATTGCGGAAGTATGAATATGGGTGCCATCAATGGCGCCTATACAGCCTTGTCATTTTATCAAAAACTAGTATTAGACAAGATTATCAACAAAATAAAATTAATGGTGTAAAGAAATATATGAGAATTCTACCTTAAAGTAATGTTTATGGTTAGGAACCAATCGGGAGAAGGTCGGTTTATTTTGATTCTCGAATTTAATTAGTCCAGTTGCTTATCCCTAATTTCTTTATTGTTGCTCGATGAACGTTTAATGGCCCTTGCATAGCAAAGAGAGAGATTCTCTTGAATCTCTTGCTTTCGAATTAAAATTCAAGATTGTGTAACAATCTAATTATTTTGATTTTACAATAATTTTGAATCCGTATAAGCTTAAATTTCTAGGCACATTTTTTATTTATCTATTACATAAGAACTTTTTCTTCAACTGGCCATGCACATGCCTTTTCTAGGAGGAAAGAGCCCCATTGTTTTTAAGTAAGCATTTAAGAACTTTGGTTGTTTTTTAAAATTGAGGACCCATTCGATTGCCTTTCATCCTAAAGAGGAAGTTATCAGCAGAAGAATAGCCCAAGTGCCATAACTTGGCACAAGATGACACTTAAGTGCCATAACTTTAAAATGGTACACTTGAGTGCCAATTTTGAAGTTAAATGGCACACTTAAGTGCCACTCCGGTGAAAATCCGGCCAAATGGCTTACGTGGCGACTTTCCTGTGAGTTTGGTCCAAAATGGCATCGTTTTGCATGCTAACGTGGCGGAGAAAATGCAAAAACGACGCCGTTTCGTGTCCGAAGTGTAAATAATAATATAAAAATTAATTAAATTAGATTTAAAATTAATTTTATTTAAAATATTCAAAAAATTAAGAAAATTTTAAAACATTAAGAAAATTTTAAAATTTTAAAAAAATTAAGAATTTTTTTTTTAAAAAAGGTGGTCAAACGGGGCGGCTAAGGGTCATGCCATCACCGCCGTTGCCGTGGAAGGGCCGGCGATGGAGGGGGAGGGTCGGCCGGGGTCGCTAGCCCGGCCGATCGACGACGAGGGCTGCGAACCCTCGTTGGATCGCAACAAGGGCCGTGACCCTTGCCCCAGATCCGGGTGAGGGCTCGCGAGCCCTCACCACCGGTTGGCCGGCCTCGCCGGCCTCGCCTGAGGCCGGGCCGGCCGACCCTCCCCACTCTATCGCCGGCCTTTCTCGGCGATGGCGGGGAGGTGGCGAGGGCCCGTGACCCCTCCCCCAAATCTAGGGCGAGGTCACGGCCCTCGCCCGCATCCGGCGAGGGCTCGCGGGCCCTCCCGCCCCGCCGCCGAGAAGGGCCGGCGACGGAGTGGGGAGAGTCGGTCGGGGTCACCGGGCCCCGGCTAGGGGCCGGCGAGGTCGGCCAACCGGAGGTGAGGGCCCGCAAGCCCTTGCCCAGATTTAGGGCAAGGGTCGCGGCCCTCGCTGCGATCCGGTGAGGGCTCATAGCCCTCGCCGTCGCTCGGCCGGGGGCCGGTGACCCCGGCCGACCCTCCCTCCTCCATCGCCGACCCTTCCCGACGACAATAGGGAGGTGGTGGCGGTGAGGGCTCACCCTCAACCGCCCCGTTCGACCTCCCTCCCCTTTTTTTTAAATTTTTCTTAATTTTTTAAAATTTTTAAAATTTTTAAAATGTTTAAAATTTTCTTAATTTTTAAAATTTTAAAATTTTTTAATTTTTTAAATTTTTTTAAATTTTCTTAATTTTTAAAATTTAAAAGTTTTCTTAATTTTTAAATTTTTTTGAATATTTGAAATAAAATTAATTTTAAATCTAATTTAATTAATTTTATATTATTATTTACACGCTAGACATGAAACGGCGTTGTTTTTGCATTTTCTCCACCACATTAGCATGCAAAACGACGCCGTTTTGGACCAAACTCGTCAGAAAATTGCCACGTCAGCCATTTGGCCGGATTTTCACCGGAGTGGCATTTAAGTTTCCCATTTTACTCCGATATTGGCACTTAAGTGTACCATTTTAAAGTTATGACACTTAAGTGTCCCTCTGTGCCAAGTTATGGCACTCTAGGTGTCCCAACCTCGGAAGTTATCAAAAAAAAATTGAAAAAAAAACAACACGAGCAAAATAAGAAAAAGAAAATTAGCAATAATTTGTGAAGTTGTGATTATAAGTGAATTAAGTTAGCAAGAAAGCGCAAGGTTCTTTTATATGGTTTGATTTCAGTTTCTGATTTCTATTTCAGAAACTGAGAAGTTAAATTGCGTCACCAAATGGTTTTCTGTTCCAAACCTGTTCCGGGAAACAGAGAAATAGAGAAATCGAGAAACATAAATTTTGTCATGCACGTCCTTGTTAGCTGGGTTCACTCCTATGTGAAAGAAGCCCAATGAGTTGCAAGTCCAAAAAGAGCTTGAACCCATATGATAAGTTATATAGAGAATAGTATTTCTCATTATCTATATAAAATGGTAGCCGCAAAAGGAAATAGTAACAAGAAAAAAAAAAGAGAAAGCATAAAATATGGAGGTTGGGGCAATATCTGATATATATCAAGCTGACATTGGAGGTTGATTCGTGGTCCGATTGAGATGAAATTTTGTTAGTATATTCATGGCATAATTTTCTCAAATTTAAACGGTTTGATTTTCGTTTGAAGCTCCCTACATCATGTTTTTCATGAATTGATCAAAACTTGCGTTTTTGGTCAGATTTATCATTGATCTCTTGTGAAATTCAAGTGTATTGCCAATAATGATATTCTTGAGATCTTTGCTGCTATGTACCTCTAGTATTTGTTAGAGAAAAACATTGTTCACCCAATTTTGTTAATAGTGAAGATTTTTGGGTGGACTCCCGTCCGTGGTTTTTTATCTCCTCACATCGATGAGGTTTTCCACGTAAAAAAATTGTCTTATGTTCGCATGCTTGGTATTTATTTTACTCTACTATATTGATTCCTATTAGGTTTACATAAGATGGGAGATTATTTTATTCTACTGCGTTAATTTGATATTGTTCGAATTGTTACTGTTCTCCCATCATGTATTGGCTGGGATCATGGGATATTTGGCCCCTAGATGTATCTACATAGGCAAGGCAACTGGGAAATCTGATGTCTATAGCTTCGGAGTTGTGCTCTTAGAAATTGCTTGTGGACGAAAAGCAAAACAATCTAAGAGCATCAGAAGACCAAGTCCAACTAGTGGAGTGGGTCTGGGAGCTCTATGGAATTGGAAAGCTATTAAATGTGGCGGATCCGAAGTTAGGTGAAAATTTCGACATGAGACAAATGGAGTGCTTGATGATTGTTGGCCTCTAATGCACTCATCCGGATCCTAAGGAGCGGCCTCCCATAAGCAAGGCAGTAGCCTTTTTGAACTTCAACGTTTCCCCGCCCATTCTCCCACTGAAGTTGCCCATCCCGACATATATCGCGCCTCCAACTTCGGTGCCTAAATTGTCACACATTTCATCGTCCAAATTCGCATGTAGCGAACCATCGAGTGCTTACATTACTGAACCGTCTGCATTTACCAGCTCTTCCTAGAAATCTTCCAGTTCAACTTCTTCTGCATTTCTTTCAAAGGCAGAGTGATCTCACTGCTTTTTTGAGTTATGTATTGCAACTTTGTGTCCTACGATTAGTAAGTATTACATGTATGCAAGCACTGCTGCTCGTTGCTACGACTTGTTATATTGGACGGAATTTATTGGTCTGCGGAAACTGAAAGCCGGAGAATCTTGTTTCCCTGTAATAAAGACCTGGAACTGGTGCTGCGGTCCTCGGTGGTTCTCATTAGTGATCCATTGCTTTGCTTTTCTTTATATTTTTAAATCTCTAACTTTATTTCTTTAGCTTTTTGATAATGAGAAAATGTGACGTCAATTGTCATGCTAACACGATTAAAGATTGGGACTAGACTTTTCCTCAAAGAATAATAGTACGTGAAACAGTTTTGGGATTTGGCCTTTAATTTATACAAATGAAGTATATTTAAATCAAGAGGACTCAGATCGAGATCTTCAACCTCAATCAAAGCTAAGAGTGTACACACGCAAGATCGTGGGCTCTATGGGTCCCAAATGCATTCAAATCAGCAAGGCAAGTAAGGAAATGGACGTCTATAACTTTGGGTTGTCCTTTTGTAGATAGTGTGCGGAAGAGAAGTGGTCGACTCAAGACTGGTCCCATGCACAGCTTGTGGATTGGGTTTGGGAGCATTGTGGAGCAAGAAGCCTTTTGGAAGCATTAAATCCAAGATTAGGAGAAGAGTTTGATGAGAAACAAGTTCAATGCTTGACAGTTCCAGGGCTTTGGTGTGCTCATTTAGATTATGAGCTCAGGCCTTCTTCTATCAGAGAAGCAACAAAGTATCCTTAACGGTGAGGCTTGGCCACTAGATCTTCCCATAAACATGCCTGCCTCAACATATCAGCTCCTTTTTCCGGAACATCCATGTTATCATTTCGGAGACTAAATTTCGAATCAGAAAGTCCGCGACCAATTTTGTCAAATAGAACGCAAATTTAAAATGTCCAATTAACAATTCGAGTTCCCAGGAAATATCAGAGCTGCAAGGCCCCGCTAAAGAGAGGACCTTTAGGGACGAAGTTGTGATTTTGTTGCTGAAATTCTTCTTGGTGACGAATATTTTGATTGCTCGAGATCTTTTTGGTGACAGAACTAGAATTTTGTCGGCATAAAGTATTTAGTGATGTAAAAGGTTTTCATCTTGAGATAATCAACATTTATTAATGGAATTTGTATTTTCCATACCTGAAAATGAATGTTCGCCATGAAAAAAAGGCTTCGTCATTAAAGGTTTCGTCTTAAATGAACAACGAGATTTTTGTCACTACAGATCACTTTCAGAGTCGATTTCTATTTTCTTTGCCAACACTTAGTTGCTATAACATAATATTCTAATGGGACTATTTTTTGCTTTTTTAGTTTTTGTTCAACTTAAATTTCGCGACTTACACATTTTGACTTTCTATAAGTCCGATTATTCTGAAACACTCATAAATTAACATATTGATTTATACATAATTTTTCATAGATTTTCTGAAATTTCAATTATATAAAAAAATTTAACGAGAAAAAAGTACCTTTTATTTTTATCTAGGTCCAAAAAAACAGGTTACTTGAAAATACCATACATACATCAATGCCCCTCGTAGATCTTCATGTCTGCTGACTATGTTTCCGATTTTCGCGTTAGAGGCTTGTTTGATTGATGGATTCTTCTTTAGTTTTTCATTGGAGGATGGAAAAGGGGACATGAAAATGTCGCCTGGTCCTACACAGGTCGATTATCTCCCAAAGCATGACCTTGACTTGGAGGCGGCCGTTCTTTATCCCACTCGTGTTTTTTGAACAGTCCGCTTTTATCCAATATAATTGACAAAACAGAGATATTCTCTTCACTCTCCCTCTCAGTCTCTTCTTCTGCTGACTAGCTTTGTGGCTGGCTTTAGCTCAACTTTCATTGAAAGATCCAGGTTCTCTCTCTCTCTCTCTCTCTCTCTCTCTCTCTCTCTCTCTCTCTCTCTCTCTCTGCGCGTGTGCCTAGCGTTATGGTATTTTTGTTGGTTTGTCAAAGGATTTTGAACAGTGTTTAGTGAATCTTTCCATAGCATTTATGTGCTAACAAGGAGCCATTAACAATATCATATCATTCTTCAGTATGAACAAGTGGCCATTAACGGTTGCCGCTATACATTAGTACAGCGTTCATCTTGGCGTCGTGCACAGGCTTTTATGGCGGTACTAGAAAAGGCGGAGATAGTCATATTTCGGTAGATGAGATTCTGGACTTGTGGAGTTCCCCGCAATACCAAGTGAAAAAATAAGAGGAATATGTTTCTCTAAATTTTCGATAAAAAGGATTAAATGGTTATCAGTTGACAAAGCATAAGTCGGACTTCATCAAAAGACTTCATTTAAAGCAAAGAGGGGCAATTTTAGATGGGAAGATTTTTTGGGACATAAAGTTTCAATTGGTCCTAAGAGAAAAGCTAGTAAGTTTCTCTTTGGCGAGTCCGTCCTAGTGGGGTGCGACTTCGTACAATGATTCTAGCCTGAAAAAAGGAGAAAAAAAAAAAACATAAGACGAAACACTGAAAAGTGATTAAAGATGTTCAAAATAGCATGTTTCTTAGCCTAGTTAGTATGGAGTTGGACATCAGGACATGTAGACATGCCCCTTCCCTGTGCACGTCCGGGGACCGAGCTGCGGACGCACTGCCATCCCTCCTCCCCACGCACCACCGCTTGGGCTGTCACATATGGAGTTGGACATAAGGACGTGTAGTATTCTTCATCCTAACTTGGGAGACTGACTTCTAGTTGACTTAAAACAGACGCCTCTTTCTTCTTTTGCAATGGGGTAGCCCTATCAAAGAATTTTTGATGCATTTGCTTGAAAGGCAAGTTGCATGAAAGAAGGATAAACAGAGTTATTTGCAAAAACTAGCGCGAGGAAGACATGCTCATATGTTGCCAACTCGGATTTTAGATAGCATATTCTCCAGCTATGGAGAGAAAAATATAAGGTCCAAGGACCATGTAGATCAAGTACATCTGGATCAATTGATAGTCATGGTTCCATAGTGAGAAACATATAATTAACGATTTGGATTATATTTTGACCAAAAAAAAAAAAGATTTGGATAATATGAGTTCACATGATCCATAGACCATACATTAACTTATCAGTTAATGCTTAACTAACGTCGTATTGTGTTACTAGCAGCGGTCTTGTAGACCTTATTTACGTTTCTTAAAAATCAAGTTGATGCACCGGTCATGTCAGTTATGTAACGAGTGGCAACTGACATGTACTCGTAAACAAGTCTTGTATGTTGATGCCAATCAGTATTGACATTTATGATACGTTGTGCAACTCTATCTTTAATTTAGCTGCTCTAAGCTAGTTTGAGTCCATCACAAAGTCCCTGTAATTCAGTTTCCACACTAGATGCTTTAATCCAATGTAGTCTCTATTAGAGAAATCATTTATGATATTTTGAAGATGACAAAATAAATTAAATACTATCAATATGTTTAATGATTGAATAACAGATTATGTAGATGATAGAATGTGTAAATGATTTTATCAAGGTTTATATTTAGAAGAACCATAAGATAAACTTTATACTGAAACTAAACTCATTCAGATTGTGTCAAGACCTTAAAGCTAAATATGTTCAAAAGCATAATATATTCAGACTTACGTCCAGATTGTAAAGTCTATTTCAGATAGAAGATACTAAGACTTTACTTCAAATGGAAGACATGCAGACTTTACTTCCGATAGAACACACTTACACTTTACATATAGAACGAGCCACAAGTCCAAAACGTGAAAAGGTTTAGAACAAGACACAAGTTCAGAACGTGACAAAGTTTAGAACGAGACACAAGTTCAAAACGTAGCAGATTCAGAACGAGACATGTTTAGAATGAGATAACTTGACAAAACGTAACACAAGCGCCAAACATATAATGGCTAGTGATCTATTTTGGATTCTACATCGAGATAGATTCGATTAACTCAATCTAATTGATTAACAATTGGATCATGAAGACAATAACATTTTAAACAAATAAGATCTACTTGTGGAAATCAAAATTCTGTTTGTATGGGCGATCGGAATCAATTTGAGATTCTACTTCTATCACTCAATGACTACTAAATTTTCTTGATATAGATCTGTCCAATGGGTAGATTGGAAGAGGATCCTCTACATACTGTCCAATGGCTAGTTTGGAAGTGGAGAAGTATTTAAGGAGATTAAGGACCGAAGAGCAAATAAGAGACAGAGCATAGAATCTATAATTCCAAAGTCTGAACGAACTTTGATCATACACTTGTCTTTTGTGAGCTTAAACGTTTGTGATTGTAAGAAAAATACCCAAAAAAAATGACTTATTGAGATAGTGTGATCTACCATTGAGTGTTTGCACTCAAAGTTGTAATCTCTTGTTGATCATATAGTGAAATTCAGCAAAAAAGATGTTAATGTGGGAGAGTGGATGTAGGCTTGATCTAAGCCGAACCACTATATTTCATATGCAACATTCTCTTTCCTTAACTCTTCTTATTTAAGTCTATTGCATACTTACAGGTTATTTCAAAAGTTTGTTCCATCACATAACAAATTCTGAACATCTACCAGAAATCTAGTGCCTCGTTTGTCATACTCTGATCCTAATTTAGACTTTCCTCGCAATTTATTTTATTCTGCAATTATTTGTCAAGATTTCTTTTAAATGCTTATTCACCCCCTCTAAGTGTTTATACTAGCATCATCAATTTGTATTAGAGTCAAGTGCTCATTTTATTGAAGTGTTTTTACTTCTAAGTTAAAGATCTTCTATGACTAGTATCTTGGCACAAGGGCCGGTTGAAGGGCAAAGCAATACTAGGCCACCCTATTTTGATGGAAATAAATACAATATTTGGAAAAACAAAATGAAGGCATTCTTAAGATCTAGAGATCCCTTGCAACGGGATGTTGTGGAAAAGGCAATCAATCCTACTACTGCGTCTACATCATATAAGAATGGCAAAGACAAAGAAACCAAACCCCTTACTCCTATGACTCGAACGAAAATGTCCAAAAGAGAAACTCTTTATGCAAAAGCTATTTATTTTTATATTACGTCTTGTCTCCTATTGAGTATAATAGAATCTATTTATGTGAAACAACTAAAGAAGTCTGGGATAGATTTCATGTTACTTATGAAGAGACTAATCGTGTAAACGAGACGAAAGTGAACTTTCTGCTTGGCCAATATGAGTCTTTCAAGATGAAGGTTGGAGAATTAATTTGAGATATGTTCAATCGTTCTACAGAAATTGTATATGGTTTGGCATATCAAGGTCATCGAATTTCTGTCCCAATGAAAGTCAATAAACTTCTGTGAAGTCTCTCAAAAAATTGGAACCATGTCAAGACCTCAAATCAAGAGACTCGAAAGATTATGCCACTTTATGTTGATGAATTTATTGGCACTCTTCAATCCTACGAAATGGAACAAATTAATGACGAAGATCTCAAAGGTAAGAAGTCCATCGCTTTAAAAGCTAATGCTAATTCTAATGGTACATACTCTGCAAATGACATGGACGACAAAGAACTTGCTTTTTTAATCAAGAAATTCAAAAAGCTAAGTAGAAAAAGAAGGAAATTCAGTGGAAGAAGACAATACAAGCAGAATGGGCGGAAAAGAACAATGAAAGAAGATGACGAGCAAAGAAATATATGCTTGATGGCACATTCAAACTCAAACTCAAATTCAAAATCTAAATCTAAATCAGAGTCTGACTTTGACACAAACTCAGAATTCGACAATGAAATCAAGGTAAGTCATTCAGAAATTCCTTTTAAAGCTTCTAAGTATATAAATGAGTTTTGCTTAACCCTCAAATCTTCTCTTAAAATGGATATTCTAAGTATATAAATGAGTTTTGCTTAAACCTTAAATCTTCTCTTAAAATGATCTCCGAACTTAAAAATAAGAATTCATGGCTTGGGCAACATGATCTTTCTCGAAAAGAAAAGTTTGAAATTTTACCAAAAAAAAATATTTACAGACAAAAGAAAGTCGAGATTTACTTGTCAAAGAAAATAATTCTTTAGAAAATGAATTTTCAAATATTTCGACAAAATTTTCAAAGTGTTAAAAAACATTATAGCATTTCTTTTCCATACAAGTACCTTACTATAACAAGTCGGGACTTGGTTTCAATAAGGAAAGTGATTCTCTAATAAAATTTCCTAAAGTCAAGTAGAGACTTAGACAAAGACCTCCTATACTTGCATACAAGAAGCATTTTTAAAGGATCTTTAGAAAACCTGTTGGTCGATATGCCCTCAAGTGTTCAAATTGTGGAGAATCATAACACTTTGAGAAAGAATGTCCTAAAGTCTAAAGACCTATTGTGACATCCTGAAATTCAACCCCGTCTCAATAATATTGAATGGGTATTTCATCGACGCGCCTATGGTCATTTTACTCTGAGCTGGCCCATCATGAATTGACTAATCTATTGGATGAAGCCGTTAAGGAATATAAACACGACAGATAAGAGAATTCGATCGGAAATCAATCGCTCGACCGTAATAATCGACAAGGGTCAATACGACACCATTATAATTGAATTGTGATCGGATATAGGTTGATTTGACACAATCATGTAATTGGATTGCGAGTGATTCCACATGATTGCGAAATTCGCATCGAATAGCACTAACCCGATTTTCTATCGAAATTATACTCGGGACACGTAATTCAAATCTTGTGATTTTTACGACAACTGAGAGTCGTCTACGAGTCGGAGATGCACAAACGTGAATCGAAAATTATCAACCACTAGTCAAACATACTAAAATCCCTAAAAGCTACCCGATAGGTTAGGTTGTACAAAAATTGCGTTCGGTCGATTTTAACCACAAAATTGAATTTGGTTTCGGGAATCGAATGTTCAAGCGTGTCACGATTCATTTTTAGGACATCATCTCATGTTTGGGAGAATTTTTGTTGAACCCGGAATTTTACGGAAAAATCAACTTCGGCAAAAAGAAAATAAGAGTGAAATTCGGATATGTTGCTTTAATAGGATTTTTGGCTGACGAAGAGGCTTTATTTGTGAAGAAATAAAAGGAAATTAGCCATTGGATGGTCCCTTGACTTTAAGGGCTGAAGACTTTGAAGGCCAAGCAATGAGTAGTCGGATATTTGTCTAGGTTTCTAATTGGCTAGCATTTTGACTTCCATTCCCTCCTTCTCCTCTCTCTCTCCCCCTCATGCACATCCCCTTCCTCAGCCGACTCCCTTGTTGCCCATCTACTGCTTCTTCTTCTTTTTATTTATTTCTTCATCCTCTATTTCCCTTATGTTTTGCTGCAGCCTCCATTTCCCTTGTCACCGCTATCCAACACCAACAGCCACATCAGTCCAAGCTAGCAACTCCGCCAACAACTGCCCTCCTCACGCCATCATCTCCATCGTCTGTTCACCAACACCCCATAGCCAAGCACCACCACACCGCCTCTATTTAGCCAACCATCCATCAGCTGAGGTAGGCCCTCCTCGACCTAGACCATAGACTCAACTAACTCCTGAGTCAGGGTGGTACCAAGAATAAGGAAGTAGGTGAACTGAAAATCTATCACCTGCGAGACCCCATATCATACCTGACATACCTCCATCCAAGGACTCAAAAATTGTAAACCACGACAAGGTGAGACGATGTCTCAACGAGTCTACATCCTAAACCTCGATTAGTAAGATAATACACCTAGAGGCAACCTAACAATCTTCATTGAATACCTCGCCTTAGCACCTTCCTGCACGTAAGTACAGTTCATATAACATATGTATGCAGTAATTGCACTCAATAACTAAAAATTTTCACTTTCATATATCAATCAATCACATGGGTCCCGATTATAAGGCTAAATCGTTACAACACGTCTCATTATGTGCCACATAATTGTGTCCAATAATCAAGCACGGCTAATTCACTCATTCAAGCATTCCAGTTAATTACGACCCAATGGCCATGGCCGACTCAACAGTCAGTGGTCATCTAACATAGCCGAGCGTTATCTCACCTCGTCGAGCATAGCAACATCTACTTCGAGACGGCAATCCCGAAGGAGCATCAGTCCAGCCTTCACTGCAACCATCATCCGTTGACATGGGGCATTCCCAAAAGAGTATCGTTCGGCATAAATGCTCGTGACGGGTTCTTATAATGATCACACGCACATCCAATCCTAGCTAAGGACATCGAGTTTTGCACTCAAATGCCTCAATTTAAATAATGTTCTTGGTCTATTTTCTTCATATTAAAAACACCCAGTAAAATAGGTGTGCATGGACACACGGTCAACTCAAATCATAAAGCGCAATATCTTCTCTTTTAAAAATCCAAAAATTTTCTATTGTACTTAATTTCCGCTAATTAATAAATAAAAAATCATCAATCAACAATTAATTGCACAAACTAACTACACCACGATGATCAGCACAAAATTCTGACGACTGACTATCCCGGTATAATTTCACTAATTAATAAATTGCAAATAAATTGCAAAATAAATAAAGTAAATCACTAATTAAGCTATATACACTAATCTAACCACCTAATTTGACTAATTAAATTAATCTACCTAGGCTAGATGTACATAACCTACTAAGCTAAATAATTAAATCAACTAACCACCTAATTGGCCTAACTAATTAATCTAATTTAACTACACAAGCTAACTAATTACACTAATCTCACTTAGCATAATCTAACCCTTCCCTAAGCATAATTGACCCCCTAATTAAGGTTTACGAGGTTAACTCACCGGATTAGTGAATAAACTAGTTCATGGTGACGGCGGGCGATGGTGACTACAACTCGGGTCTAGGGTGACACCAAGGGAAGCTAGGAAAGGGCTTAAAATAGCCATAAGGCCCATGGCTTGGGCTGGCCTTCAGTTCTATGGGCTGAACCGACAGGTCAGTCGGGGGTCTTGGCTAGCGCGAGAACGAGCAAAGCGGGATCGAGCGACGATAGGGATAATGGCCGGAATGGCAGATGGCTACGACGGTGGCTCAGGGACTAGCGACAACGAGCTGGTGAGCTAGGACGGCAACTCGAGTAGGGACAGCACGAGGTGAACGAAGCACGAGCAGACGAGCGGGATGGCGTGTGGGAGGCTTACGATCTTCACGGGTTGGCTGATGGCAGCATGAGGCCTAGTAGCTTCGGTGAGGAACTAAGCTAGCTTGCTTGCTCTACAAATGGAGATTTTAGCTGGTTCCAAACAAGAAGAAGCTGAGGAAGAAGAAGAAGAAGCTGCTGCTGGGGAAGGAGAGGACAAGGGGCCTCAAAAGTCAACCAAAATATCTAAAACACTTGAATTGAGCCCCTAAAGTCTTCAGCTCCTATCCAACAGCCATCTCCCCTCTCAATCTTCTCCAACAAGCCAATTTTGAGGTCCAAATGTTGCAGCCCCCCCTAGCCTACGAATTTCAAGCATTCCCTCACCAATTCAACTCAATTGCACACCAATTAACCTCCAATTGATGGCGAAAATGCCGAGGAGGAGGCCCATACCACTTTCCATAATTTCCTCACCAATTGATTCATCTTGAATGCCAAAATTCCACCCAAAGATGGCCATCCGAATTTCCCGATTTTAATTCACTCAATTTTAATTTTTCACCAAAAATTTGGGCTCGCCAAAAATTCTTCAAATGATGAGTCGACGTCCTAAAAATAAATCGCGACATACCAAAACTTTCAATTCCGGAAACCGAGTTCATTTTTGTGAATTTCAATTAGACGCGATTTTAGCATGACCTAACCTACCATATAGTTTTTAGAAATTTTTAGAGCATTTGACCCGTGTTCGATTATTTTCGATCCACATTATGCATCTTCGACTCATAGGCAACTCTTGGTTATTGTGAAAATCTCAAGGTTTCAATTATAGGAACATGGTACAAAATCGACAAAAAAATCGTTTAGTGCCGTTCGACAAGAATTTTGAATCAGGTGGATTCACCCACAATTTAATTACATGCCTCTATCGAATCAACCTATTGCTAGTCTCTAATCGATTTCAAAGGTGTCGTATTGACCCTTGCATATTAGCATGGTCGAGCAGTTAATTTCTGATCAAATTCTCAAGTCGGTCGCGTTTATATTTCTTAACGGCTTCACCTGATAGATTAGTTATCTTGTGAATGATTAGCTCAGAGAAAAAGACTAGGCACGTCAATGAAAAGCCAAATTCATATTATCAGGACAAGGTCGAAAATCATGATGTCACAACCCTTCCCCTTTTATAAAAAAATATTCCTCGAAATTTAAACCATTACAAATCTTATTCAAAAAGGTGGGGGTATTGTCGTCCATCGAGTCTTTACTTTCCCATGTCACTCATTTTATCCCATGGTGTTGCCAGACTAGTTTGACCAAAGAGATCGTCTTGGCACACAGTACTTGCTCTTTACGATCCACAATTTGAATTGGTCTCTCCACGTACGACACTCTGTTGTCCACGTCTAATTCTTCAAAATTCAGCACGTAGGTCAGGTCAAGCTCATACTTCCTCAATATTGACACGTGGAAGACGTCATGCACTTGAGCCAATCTTTGTGGCAATGCAAGATGATACGCTAAAGTCCCTATTCTCTCTAGAATCTCAAAGGGACCGACGTACCTCGGGCTCAACTTTCCTTTCTTCCTGAAGCGCGAAGTACCCCTCATCGGTGACACCTTCAGAAAGACGTGTTCACCAACTTGGAATTCCAATGGTCTTCAACACTTGTCTGCATAACTTTTCTAGCAACTCTGAGCGATCTTTAGTCTTTCCCGAATTACTACAACTGCATCCACTGACTGTTGAACCAATTCTGGGAAATTAATCTTCCATTATTCGACTTCATCCCAACAAACTGAAGTTCTGCATGCTCTGCCATACAAAGCTTCAAACGGTGCCATCCGAATGCTCTATTGATAATTGTTGTTATAGGCGAACTCAACTAGATGAAACTGTTCCTCACGGCCTCCTTTGAAATCTAGCACGCAAGCTCACAGCATGTCTTCGAGGATTTGAATCATCCTCTCAAACTGGCCATCCATCTATGAATGATAGGCCGTACTGTATTGCAACTTTATTCCCAAGGCAATCTGTAAACTTTTCTAGAAGGCTGCTATGAACTTCAGGTCTCGATCTAACGTAATCGTCACTAGCACTCCATGCAGTCGAACTATCTGATGCGTGTATAACTCAACATATCGATCCAATGCAAAGTCCTTTCGTACAGTGATGAAGTGAGCAAACTTTGTCAATCTGTCAACTACAACCCAAATGGAATCATTACCTCACTGACCACTCGGTAAGCTTATCACAAACTCTATTGTGATGTGTTCCAATTTCCACTCGGGAATCTTGAAAAGTTGCGGAAGTCCTCCCGGCTTACAATGTTAGGCTTTTACTTGCTGGCACGTCAGACACTTGGCGACATGCTTAGCGATATCCACCTTCATACCGGTCCACCAGTAATGTTGACACAGATTCTGATACATCTTCGTACTGCCTAAATGAATGCTGTAATTGCTACAATGAGCTTCTAATAAAATCTCCTCCATAAGCTTTGCATCATCAAGTACAAACAATCGTCCATGAAACTACAGTGTTCCGTCTTCAAAAATCTGAAAGTCAGCCTTCCTCTTTTATGCATCTTCTTGCAAAATCTTTTGGATCTCTACATTTGTCAACTGTAGCATCTTAATTCTGATTTACACTTCCAGTTTAATTCTGTGGGTGGCCATAAGATTTGAAAGATGGCCCACCTCAAATTTGAAAACCGAATCTTGAGCTCCTTCGAGTAAGATCCGCTCTTGAATCACCATATGCACAATCGGTGACTTCCAACTTAATGCATCTATGACCTTGTTAGCTTTTCTAGGATAATACAGGATGTCGCAATCATAGTCCTTAAGAAGTTCCATCCAACGACGCTATCTCATATTCAAATCATTCTGAAAGAACAAATACTTGAGACTTTGATAATCTGTAAAGATTTGAAACCTTTCTCCACACAAGTAATGCCTCCAAATCTTCAGAGTGAAGATAATCGCTACGAGTTCTAAGTCATGTGTCGAGTAATTCAACTCATAAGGTCTCAACTGACGAGGTGCGTATGCAATGACTCTACCATGTTGCATTAACACGCAACCTAGTCCTTTAAACGACGCATTAGTATAGATCTTGTATCCTCCAGGACCAGATGGTTTTGTCAGCACTAGTGCAGTAGTCAACTTCTGCTTAAGCTCTTGGAAACTACGCTCACACTTATCTGTCCATACAAACTTCTCTTCCTTCTTTAGCAATTGAGACAGCAACATGGCTATTGCTAAAAATCCTTCCACTAACCATCTGTAATAACCTACTAATCCCAAGAAACTTCTGATCTCAATCATTGTCGTCGGTCTTGGCTAGTTGATCACTGCTTCAATCTTGGTTGGATCCACTAAAATTCCTTCACCTAAAATACATGACCTAGAAAAGCTACACGAGTTAACCAAAAATTGCACTTACTAAACTTGGCATATAGTCCATGATTTCGCAGAGTTTGGCGCACTGTCCTCAACTATCTTTTGTGCTCCTCAGGACTTCTCGAGTATACCAGGATGTCGTTAATGAACACGATCACAAACTGATCCAGGTACTCCTTGAATACAAGATTCATTAAATCCATGAAAGCAACTAGGGCGTTAGTCAAACCAAACCGCATTACGGTGAACTCATAATGGCCATAACGCATACGAAATGTCATCTTCAGTATATCTTCATTTCTGATCCTCAACTAATAATATCGTGTCCTCCAGTTAATCTTAAAAAAATATCGACGCTCCCTGCAACTAGTCGAACAAATCATCAATTCTCGACAGTGGGTACTTGTTCTTGATTGTTACCTGATTGAGTTACCGATAGTTAATGCAAAGGCGCAATGAACCCTCTTTCTTCTTCATGAACAAAACTAGTGCTCCTCAAGGTAATGCACTAGGACGTATAAATCCCTTATCCAATAACTCTTGCATCTACACCTTCAGTTCCTTCAACTCTGATAACGCCATGTGGTTAGGAGCCTTAGAGATTAGCTCCGTCTCGGGGGCAACTCAATTACAAACTCAATCTCCCTTTCTGGGGGCAAACTAGGTAATTACAAAGTCTTGTACAACTGCAATGTCCTCGATCTTCTGCTCCTCGACTGTCATATCCACAACAATCATCAAGTAACCTTGGCAACCCCCGTTTAACAAACGGGTTCCCTTTGAGTAACGAGACTGAAGAAATCGAGGGTCATCCTCGACTTCCAATAAATTCAAAACTTTCACCCGCTAACGAGTTAAACCGAATCGTTTTATGATAACAGTCTATAGTAGCTCGTTGCTCGGTGAGCCACTCCATGCCAATTATTACATCGAAATCATACATGGCTAGGACTATCAAATCTATATTTCCCTCTCACTCACCAATAACCAACTTGCAATTAGGACAGCCTACTGTAGAGAACACCTTATCCTTTAAATGTATAGATATACTAATAACTAACTCCAATAATTCAGGACTTAACCCTACCAACTTAACGTACTACTCAACAATAAATGAATGAATAGCTCTAAGATCAAATAAAGCATAAGCAGCATGGTTGTTCAATGAGACCGTACTTGTGACCACGTTAGGTGAGTCCTCTACCTATCGCTGGGTGACGGCATACACCCTTCCCTGAGCAGGAGGTCTATTCATACCACCCTACAGCGCATATCCTTTATTATGTCCCATCGGTGGCGGCGGCAGTAGCTGTGATCCCATTGGCCTTCTAGGACAATCCCTAACTTGGTGACCTTGCTGGTCACACCCATAGCAAGCACCCATCCTAGAATGGCATTGGGCCGATCCATGTTGTCTCCCATATAAACGACATACTCCATTCTGACTCGGTGTTGACTTGCCTATCCCACCCTTCCTATTGGGCGAAATAGGGTACCTTCCTTCGGTCATAGGCTTCTTCCCAAAATAATATCCATCTCTGTTTGAACTGAACCGTGACCCAGATGCGACAACTTGTTCGTTTAGGTTCCTCTCTATTAGCTGGGCCCGCTCATATAGGTCATTGTAGTCTTTCAAATTGAATGGCACCAACAAGTCTTTCAGCTACGGTCGAAGGCCATTCCTCAACCTCCTAGTTCTATCCCCTGGATCTTCTACTAGTCTCATGGTATACTGTGATAGTTCAGCAAACTTTGCCTCATATTGGTCTATAGACATTACCCTGACGAAAGCACTGGAATTCTTCCATATTTTGTTCCCTAGCACTATCAAAGAAGTATTTGCCATTAAAAGCTTCAACGAAGGGGTTCCTCACCAAAACCACGCCTTTCTGGGATCACTCTCCCTTTGGTAGCCCCCCACCAAGTGCTTGCATTTCCTTACAGCAGATAGACTGCAAAGACCACATTTTCTTCCTCTGAGCACCTTAACAATGCAAAGGCTTTCTCCAAGTCTTGGATCGAGAAGGTTGCAGCCTCGGGATCACCTACCCTAGTGAACCTCGGCGGGTTCAACTTCAGAAACTCTTCAACAAACTTGTGCATCGATCTCTCCCTGACCATAACTCTAGGTTGGACTTCGGCAGGTATGGCTGCAGCAGCAATATCAGCTTTGGCGACAGCAATAACAGTAGCTGAAGTGGTGGCAATAATGGCGGCGACTTGATCTTGGGCCTGTTGCCCCATCAGATTTCTAAGGGTCTCGAGCACTTGCACGATCCCATCAATTCTAGGATCGCCAGGTTCTATTACACTAGCACCGACCTGCGGTGGCACTATCCTACTAACGCTGGCCTAAGTCGGTGCTTTTCCTCAGGTACCGACTCTTATTGGCATCCTACCCTGAGTGACATATGTCACTGATCTCTTCCTAAGAGTTCTCTACTCCTAATCACTCATGATGCAGACTCTCTACAGAACCTACTTTCCAATTCCACACAAAATTAGAAAACTGAGCGATCACACAAAATAAGCTACCAATCGGCTAATCAATCGCATGCATTAGCATAAGGAAAGGCCTTTCCTACTAACTATCCCCTAACCCATCACACATTATCACTTCATACACTGACCAGCTCTGATACCATTTCGGGCGGAGATGTCACGCCCCGAACCTCGAGCGCACGCACATTCCTCAATGGTCAATCAAATTGCGATATTCCCAGGACATATCGCCGATCAATTCATTTTATTGCACAAGCGAAAGAGAAATAAACCATCTCCAAACAACAAACAAACATAAGATAGAAAAGCATAACAATTAATTTAAACCAAACATATTTTATATACAAACTAGGTCATATACAAAAGAGTCTAACTCAAAAAGGGCCACTAAGCTATCTAAACTCATGGCTCTACAACTATGGGCTTTGAGTCCACCACGACACCATCAGGAGTGTTAAGATCCATCTGGTGACCTATTTCCCACTCCCCAGTCCCAACAGAAGGCTTGTTGAAACCCTGAAAAGGGCCCTCCCAATCCCCATGAGGAAAGTTAATAAACCACGCTATGAATCGATGAAATACCAACTGAGGTAAGCCCTCCTCGACCCAAACCATGGACTCAACTAACTCCCGAGTCAGGGTGGTACCAGGAATAAGGAAGTAGGTGAACTGAAAATCCATCACCTACGGGACCCCATATCGTACTTGACATACCTCCATCTATGGACTTGAAAATTGTAAACCACAACGGGGTGAGACTATGTCTCAACGAGTCTACACCCTAAACCCCAATTAGGAAGATAATATACCTAGAGGCAGCCTAACACTCATCATAGAATACTTACCTCGCCTCAACACATCCCTGCACATCAGTATAGTTCATATAACATATATATGCAGTAATTGCACTCAATAACTAAAACGCTTCACTTTCTATATCAATCAATCACAATGGTCCTAATTATAAGACCAAATCATTATGACATGTTCCATTTCGCACATAATTTTGTCCCATAATCATATGCGGCTAATTCACTCATTTAAGCATTCCAATTAATTATGACCCAACGGCCACGGCTAACTCAACAGTCAGCGGTCATTCGGCATAGCCGGGCGTTGTCTCGCCCCATCGAGCACGGTAATGTCTACCTCTAGACGACATTCTCGAAGGAGCATCGGTTTAGCCTCCAATGCGACCGGCATCTGTTGACATGGGGCTTTCCTAAATGAGTATCGTATGGCGTAAATGCTCGTGATAGGTTCTCATAACGATCACACGCACATCCAATCTTAGCCAAGGACATCATGCTTTGCACTCAAATACATCAATTTAAATAATATGGTTGGCATATTTTCTTCATATTAAAAATACCCGGTAAAATAGGTGTGCGTGAACACATGGTTAAATCGAACCATAAAGCATGATATCCTCTCTTTTAAAAATCCCACGATTTTATATAATACTTAAAACATTTTCGGTGTCAAAAATCGACATATGGTATTTTTCTAATTAAATACCAAAATTTCATATTTTTGAAATAATAAATCAAAAATCATCAATCAGCATTTAATTGCATAAATTAACAATCAATTGCACAAACTAATTGCACCACGAAATTCTGACGACTGGCTATCCTGGTATAATTTCCACTAATTAATATAAAATTCAATAAATTACATTTAATTAAATAAATTACGAAATAAATTAATTAAATCACTAATTAAGCTATATACACTAATCTAACCACGTAATTGGACTAATTAAATTAATCTACCTAGGCTAGATGTACATAACCTACTAAACTAACTAATGAAATCAACTAATCACCTAATTGGCCTAACTAATTATTCTAATTTAACTAAACAAGGTAATTATTACAATAATCTCACTTAGCCTAATATAACCCTTCCCTAAGCATAATTAACCACATAATTAAGGTTTAGGAGGTTAACTCACTGGATTAGTGAATAAACCAGTTCACGACAACGGCGCGCGACGGCGACCATAACTCAGGTCTATGGCGATGCAAGGGAAGCTTGAAAAGGGCTGAAAATAGCCACAAGGCCCACGGCTTGGGCTAGCCTTCGGTTCTATGGGCTGAACCGAGAGGCTGGTCGATGGGGCTTGGCTAGTGTGGGGACGAGCAAGGCAGGACCAGGCGGCGATGGGGATAGCAACTGGAACGGCAAATGGCTACAACGACGGCTCGAGGACCAGTGACGGCAAGCTAGCAAGCTTAGGACAGCAACTCGAGCAGGGACGGTGCAAGGTGGACAAAGCACGAGGGAACAAGCAGGACATCATGTGGGTGGCTTGCGGTCTCGGCGAGCTGGCTAACAACGGCATGAGGCCTGGCAGCTTCGATGAGGGACTGAGCTAGCTTGCTTGCTCTGCATATGGAGATTTTAGCTACTTCCAAAGAAGAAGAAGCTAAGGAAGAAGAAGAAGAAGAAGCTGCTATTGGGGAAGGAGGGGACAAGGGGCCTCAAAAGTCCACCAAAATATCTAAAACACTTGAGTTGAGCCCCTAAAGTCTTCAGCTCCTATCCAACAGCCATTTCCCCTCTCAATCTTCTCCAACAAGCCAATTTTGAGACCCAAATGGTGTAAGCCCCCCAGCCAACGAATTTCAAGCATTCTCTCACTAATTCAACTCAATTTCACACCAATTAACCTCGAATTGATGGACAAAATGCTGAGGAGGAAGCCCACACCACTTTCCATAATTTCCTCACCAATTGATCCATCTTGAATGCCAAAATACCACCCAAAGATGGCCATCCAAAATTCCCAGTTTTAATTCGCCCAATTTTGATTTTTCGCCAAAAATTCAGGCTCCCCGAAAATTATTCAAATGATGAATTGACGTCCTAAAAATAAATCGTGACACACCAGAACTTTCGATTCCTAAAACCAGGTTCAATTTTGTGGTCAACTTCAACCGGATGCGATTTTAGCGTGACATAACCTACCGAGTAGCTTTTATGAATTTTTAGCGCATTTGACCCATGTTCGATTATTTTCGATCCACATTGTGCATCTTCAACTCATAGGCGACTCTTAGTTGTTGTGAAAATCTCAAGATTTCAATTACGGGCACAGAATACAGAATCGACAAAAAATTGGTTTAGTGCCGTTCGACAAGAATTTTGCAAACAAGTGGAATCACCCACAATTTAATTGTATGACTCTGTCAAATCAACCTATTTCCAGTCTCTAATCGATTTTAATTGTGCCATATTAACCCTTATAGATTACCACAATCGAGCAATCGATTTCTGATCAAATTCTCAAGTTAGTTGCATTTATATTCCTTAATGGCTTCACTTGATAGATTAGTTATCTCATGAGTGATCGGCTCATAGAAAAAGACTATAGGTGCGTCGATGAAAAGCCCAAATCATATTATCAAGACAGAATTGAAAATCAAGATGTCACATGAAGTACTTGCATGATGATTTTGTTAATTAAATTCTTCTTAGTGATGAATATTTTGATTGCTCAAGATCTTTTGGTGACAAAACTAGAATTTTGCCAGCATAAGTCAAGTATTTAGTGATGAAAAATTTTCATTTGTCGATAATCAACATTTATCGACGGAATTTGCATTTCCATCCCTAAAGATGAATTTTTACCATGAAAACAAGCTTCGCCATTAAAGGTTTCCTCTTAAACGAACATCGAGATTTTTGTCACTACAGATCACTTTTAGGATCGATTTCTATTTTCTTTGCCAACACTTAGTTGCTATAACATACTATTCTAATGGGTCTATTTTAATCGGTTTTTACATTTTTAGTCTTCGTTCAACTTAAATTTTGCGACTTATGCATTTTGACTTTCTATAAGTCCGATTCTTCTAAAACACTCATAAATTGACAAAATGATTTATATATAATTTTTCAAAGATTTTCTGAAATTCCAATTATATTAAAAAACTTTAACGAGAAAAAGTACCTTTTATTTTTATCTATGTCCAAAACAAACAGGTTACTTGAGAATACCATACATACATCAATGCCTCTCGCAGATCTTCATGTCTGCTGACTATGCTTACGATTTTGGCGTTAGTTTGATTGATGGATTCTTCTTTAGTTTTTCATTGGAGGATGGAAAAGAGGATGGAAAAGGGCACATGAAAATGTCGCCTGGTCCTCCACCGGTCGATTATCTCCCAAAGCATGACCTTGACTTGGAAGCGGCCGTTCTTTATCCCACTTGTATTTTTTGAACATTCCACTTCTATCCAATATAATTAACAAAACAGAGATATTATCTTCCCTCTCCTTCTCAGTCTCTTCTTCTTCTGACCGGCTTTGTGGCTGGCTATAGCTCAACTTTCATCCAAAGATCCAGGTTCTCTTCCTCTCTCTCACTCTCTGCGCGTGTGCCTAGCGTTATGGTATTTTTGTTGGTTTGTCAAAGGATTTCGAACAGTGTTTAGTGAAGGTGCTAACAAGCAGCCATTAACAATTTCATATCATTCTTCTGCGCGAACAAGTAGCCATTAACGGTTGCTACTATACATTAGTACAATGTTCATCTCAGTGTCATGCACCAGCTTTTATTGCGACACTAGAAATTACCAAAAAAATCTTAAATCTATTACAATTGTGCCGATTTAGTTCTAAACCTTTTTTTTTTTTTTTTTTTGCCAATTGAGTCCTAAAATTTTTGTAATTGTGTCAATTTAGTCCTTCCGGCGAAATTTGGCCGACCGGCGTTGACATGGATGTTGATCGGTGCCACAAGCAATATTTTAATATTATTTTATTATTTCGAATTTTTATTAATTTTTTTATCTTTTCTTTTTTTCCAATTTTCCTCTCTTTTTTTTTTTTTTTTTCTCCCTCCCTCCTTCTTCAGGTGACCGACCAAATAGGAGGGTTGGTCGCTGAACTAAGGCGGTTGACCAAGCCTGATTGTGGGTGAGCTCGCCCTACCGTTGCTAGGTGAGGGCCTCCCAACCATGGGTGAGGCAAGCCCTCACCAAATCAAGCGAGGGTGTGCCCCCTCACCGGATCCACTAGCTAGGGATTAGTGAGCTTGCCTTCTTCCAAATCCAGTGAGGGCTCACCTCGCAGTTGAGCTTGCCTAGCCACTGGCGAGGCAAGCCCCTACTAGATTTGGCAAGGGTTCGCCTTGCCAGTGGCTAGGCAAGGGCAAGCTCGACGATCCACTAGCAAGGCTCACCCTTGCCCAGATCCAACAAGGGCTTGCCTCGCCGATGGCTAGGCGGCCATCACCTGGCGACGGTAGGGTGAGCTCGCCCTCAGTGGGGCTTGGCCGGCCGCCTCAATCTAGCGACCGGCCCTCCCCTTTGGCCAATCGCCAAAAGAAGTAGGGAGGGAGAGAAAAAGTAAAGATCAAAAAAAGGAAAAAAAGAATAAATTAATAAATTAATAAAAATTCAAAATATAAAGTAATATTAAAATATTGTCCATCGGTGCTAGCCGACGTCCCGTCAGCGCCAGTCGGCCAAATTTAGTCGAAATGACTGAATTGGCACAACTGCAAAAGATTTTAGACTCAATTAGTAAAAAAAAAATAAGTTTATTTATGAATTGACACAATTGCAATATGTTTATGATTTTTTTGGTAATTTCTCCTAGAAAAGGCAGAGAGGGTCCTATCTTGGTAGATGGGATTCTAGACTTGTGGAGTTCCGCGCAATACCAAGTGAAAAAATAAGAGGAATATGTTGCTCTAAATTTTCGATAAAAAGGATTAAATGGTTATCAGTTGACAACGCATAAGTTGGACTTCATCAAAAGATTTCATTTAAAGCAAAGAAGGGCATTTTAGATGGGAAGATTTTTTGGGACATAAAGTTTCAATTGGTCCTATGAGAAAAGCTGGTAAGTTTCTCTTTGATGAGTCCGTCCAAGTGGGGTGTGACTTCGTACAATGATTCTAACCTGAAAAAAGGTGGAAAAAAAAAAAGCAAAAGACGAAACACTGAAAAGTGATTAAAGATGTTGAAAATAGCATGTTTCTTAGCCAAGTTAGTGTGGAGTTGGACATCAGGACGTGTAGTGTTCTTCATCCTAACTTGGGAGACTGACTTCTAGTTGACTTACTACAGACACGTCTCTTTCTTCTTTTGCGATGGAGTAGCACTATCAAGAATTTTTATGCATTTGCTTGAAAGGCAAGTTGCATAAAAGAAGGGTAAACAGAGTTATTTGCAAACACTAGCGCGGGGAAGACATGCTCGCCAACTCGGATTTTAGATAGCATATTCTCCGGCTATGGAGAGAACAATATATGGTCCAAGGACCATGCAGATCAAGTACATCTGGATCAGTTAATAGTCAGGGTTCCATAGTGAGAAACATATAATTTATGATTTGGATAATATGAGTTCACATGATCTGTAGACCATACAGTAACTTATCGGCGAATGCTTAACTAACAGGGTATTGTGTTACGAGCAGCAGCCTTGTAGACCTTATCTGTATATTTTAAAATTTAAGTTGATGCACCGGTCACGTGTCAGTTATGTAACGAGCAACAACTGACATGTACTCGTAAACAAGTCATGCATTTTGATGCCAATCAGTATTGACATTTGCAATACGTTGTGCAACTCTTATCTCTAATTTAGCTGCTCTTCACTAGGTTGAGTCCATCACGAAGTCCCCGTAATTCAGCTTTCCGCACTAGATGCTTTAATCCAATGTAGTCTCAAATCATCCTTCCCAAGGACGTTTCAATTGAACCGATACAAGTCGTGACTGTTTGAGTCTGCCGACGCATGGCTAAAGAAGTGTATATAGTTGCTGGGGTCAAGGCCGTTCATGTGACGTGGTGGAGGAGCTGCAGTTTTAAAGAACCTGATGTGCATTTTTAGATTTCAGAAAGGCCCGACAGATTGAAGTCAAGGCAATACAGAGAGAGACTTACGGTTTGGTTTGAGCGAATGAGGGGTCCACGTTAAAGAAACTGACACCAAGTTTTCATAGGTTATTCGATGAATTCCCATTTTGGTTAAGATCAACCAGAGCTAGTACAAAACTTTGATTTATAAAGGTCTGAGCTACATCTGTTTTTCAGCTGTTGCACCATGTTCAATTTCAATCCGACCCCACAAAAATTTCTCACAAGTCTATCCATTCATTTGAATCACTTGGCTTCTATGGGATCACGGCTACATGATAGGCAGAACTAAAGTGACTTATTAAGTCAAGAGTCAGTCGATGTGGACTACCGTACAATTGATGTGCATATTGGCGGCCAATATTTTGTACATTTGTCAATGATGATCATACTCTTCATTGTTTCCTAATGCACCTCCTAAACAACTAGGGCTCCCATCACTCCTAGCACTGTCAAATTATTTGCGAGCTGCTATGTTCTCAACTAGATGAATGTTATGGATAACAACAGGGATATAATATTATAATATCCATTTCATACTTCTTCCAATTCCTTTTCAGGGCATTGAATGATTTTGAAAGTGTCTTTAGGCAAACCTCAGACATTTTCTTTCTACTAGCTCTTCAATCACTGAGACTGTGCATGTAACTTTTGTATTTCTATGTAATCGTTCATGAATGACTCAAATTTTCAGATTTTGGTAGCTGCAGGTGCTCTCTGCAACGAACAGAAGCTAGTGAAAGAACGCAGACCAGCCTCTGAATCTTTGGAGCAATGATAGCTCACGGCTCAGTGAGAATGTGTCGGATGAAAGAGGCTCTGACACAAATGGTCCTCATCCTTTCATTAAGCATTCCATCTGCCAATTCCGAATCCTTTGACAACATTTCTTTCAATTTCCCATCTTTTCAATCGAACGATCAGCGAATAACTTTTCAGGGCAATGCCTCTGTCCTGAACCCCGTCATCCAACTCACTCTAGGGGCGCCATCGGAGAGACCCACACGCATAATTGGCCGAGCAATATATCATCAACCTATGCACCTGTGGGATAGTTCAACAGGGAATGTGGCAGATTTTGTTACCCAGTTTACTTTCGCTATCAATTCCCATAGGAGCAACTCCCATGCTGATGGATTGGTTTTCTTTCTCGCTCCCAATGGATCGCAGATCCCTGAAGGCTCAGAAGGAGGCTCTCTAGGCCTTACAGGTTCATATCCAAACTCTACCAACTCTAGTACCGCATTTGTTGCGGTAGAGTTTGATACTTTCTATAACCGTTCAACAAATCAATCGGATCCGCTCTGTTATCATGTGGGTATTGATGTAAATAGCCTAATTTCTGTCAGTAATACTTGTGTCTCATGGATGAATGACAAGATACTCCTTGGTCAACGACTCCATGCTCAGGTCACATACAATTATAGAGCAATGAACTTGAGTGTTGTTTTTAGAGATGATGCTGATAATTATACCAGCCTCTACTATCAGCCAGTCAATCTGACAGAGTACTTGCCGGAGTGGGTGGTTTTTGGTTTCTCAGCAGCGACAGGGCAGTTATTTGAGGCTCATACAATTTTCTCATGGGAATTCAACTCCAGTCTACGAATCCTTGACAACGTAAATGGCACGACCAATGCAACTACTATCGACACACCAAGACAAGGGAAAAGAGTAAGTCCTGGGTGAAGGGGGCTATCTTAGGCTTAAGCTCTTTGGTGTTTCTTATCCTTATTGCTGGATTTGGCTGGTACGGTTATAAGCTAAAGAGAAATAGAAATGATCGAAGTGGAGAAGAAGAAGATGTTCCGGGGATGGATGAAGGATTTGAACAGTCGAAGGGACCCAAGAAGTACTCCTACAAGGTATTGGCTGTCGCGACTGACAACTTTGCCAATGCCCGGTTGCTTGGGAAAGGGGGTTTCGGAGGAGTGTATGAAGGCCACCTCGCTGATGCAAATTCCCGTGTTGCCGTCAAGAAGATCACTCCAGATTCTCAACAAGGCATAAAGGAGTACGCTACAGAAGTGAAGACGATTAGACATCTAAGGCATAAAAATTTGGTGGAGCTCGTCGGCTGGTGTCATGAGGGAAATAAGTTCATACTCGTGTATGAGTACATGTCTAATGGTAGCTTAGACTCTCATTTATTCAAAGAGAAAACACTGCTGACATGGGAAAAGAGGTACAATATCGCTCAAGGCATCGCTGAAGGGCTGAAATACTTGCATGAGGATTTGAAACAATGTGTCGTGCATAGGGATATAAAGTCTAGCAATATCCTACTTGATGTGCAATTTGAGGCTAAATTGGGCGATTTTGGCTTGGCTCGGATAGTCGACCGTAACAAAGGATCGCAAACAACCCTATTGGCTGGGACCATGGGATATTTGGCTCCTGAATGTGTCTATACAGGCAAGACAAGTAAGGAATCTGATGTCTATAGCTTCGGAGTCGTCCTCTTGGAAATAGCATGTGGAAGAAGAGCTATCGAACCGAGGGCATCACAAGGCCAAATTCAACTTGTGGAATGGGTCTGGGAGCTTTATGGAATCGGAAAGCTATTTGATGCAGCAGATCCGAAGTTAGGTGAAAATTTCGACGCAAGACAAATGGAGTACTTGATGATCGTAGGCCTCTGGTGCACTCATCCAAATCCTAAGGAACGACCTCCCATAAGCAAAGCGATAACCTGTTTGAACTTTGATGCTTCCCCACCCATTCTCCCACCGAAGTTGCCCATCCCAACATATATCATGCCTCCATCTTCGACACCCGAATCGTCGCATGTCATGTCCATCAGCTTCAAAAGTAGTGAACCACCGAGCGCTTACGGTACTGAACTATCTGCTACTGGCTCTTCCTAGAAGTCTTCCAATTTATCTTCTTCTACATTGCTTCAGAACACTCTGTAAGTTCGTTGTTTATATGGGTTCTAAATTGCAACTATTCAGTTCTATGATTTGTAATGTATGCAAGCAGACCTTTAGTTTCTAGTTTCTGTTTGCTCCATATTGTGTGAGATATCCGTGGTAGTATTTGGTATGGATTTTGATATGATAATGTGTGTATGAGTGTTTGGAACAACACAACAAAGGGTGAAAATGAATATTGAGAAAGGATTACAAGCTTATAAATAAATAAATAAATAAATAAAATTGGTTGGTCTCTGTTGTATACATGACCGAACGGCATTCCCTATTTATGGGCTGAATCCATCAACTTATACACGCAACATATCTCTTCGTTTGTCGGAGATGTCTTTTGGGTTTTTAACTTGGCCACAAACTTCAACTACCACCTATAAAACTAGGGACTTGGAGATGTTAATCCTAGAGGAGTCTAGGAGCCTAAGCTTTTCTTGGAGAATTGGTGGAAAAATTCAACACGGCGGAATTTTGAGAAAGCTGCGTCATCTTGAATACACGTCTCAAGTTTAACCCCGAAATCCCGAGGCAAGTAGGTTTTATAATTTGAGTGGGATTGTCAAAAGGGATTTTCCTATTTTGGATCAAATTGTAGTACATATAAGAAGTGGACCTTCACAAATTGTATTTGAGATGAGCTTTCAATATTCAACTTCATAAATCTTGTAGTGATGACAGTGAATTCTAAGCCCACCAATTTAAGACTTATGGGCCGAGTCTAACCTACAAATCATCTTCATAAAAGTCACCTCTAAACCTATGTAAAGTATTGAAATAAATAATTTACTCTTACGTAACTAGAAAAATTAGAATCAAGAACTTGATTATATCAGTCAATTAATTAATATCCTTCCGGTACCTAATCTTATTTAAGCTTTGAGGTTTGATTATTTAGAAATATTTTTCATGCGTTATTAAAGAAAACTACTTGAAAACCCTTTTTTTAAGCTATTCCTAATTTTTAGAAAATATAAATTATTCTCAGATTTTTCATATTTCTATTTATTTTTCAAAAAAATTTAATATTAAAATAATAATATACTGTTATAACATAAACAACCGGACCCAGGTCGGGACTGGCTCAGGTCAGATGACCCGAGTGGTCGGGCCCTCTGCCAAACTGGGCCCCAGGAATGAACCCGGTCTGGCAACACCCACAAAATACACGTAATAAGAACAAAGCCCAACCCGCGGAGTAAGCCTGAACCTAAGAATAAAGACACAATTGGAGCCGCAGGTCGACAACCAAGCTCGAGATCGCGGCGGTATGGTAGGATTAACAACCCAAAGGGAACGTCGATCCAGCCCCAAACCAAGAACGCAAAAGCAGATCTAAGTCAAAAAAAAAAAAAGAAGAAAAAGGAACGTTGATCCTTTTATCGTTAGACTTTTAGGTGAAGCAACCTTTTCTTTTTTTTTTGGTCAGGTCAAGCTACCCTTGAAGACTTCGTTTATTAACCCTATAAAAAGTCAAAAAAGAAGAAGAAAAAGGAACATGTGGTCCGTTGGGAAACGCGTGGCACGGTTAGGATTAGGACTCCCTCTTTTCTCAGCACGCGAGTGGAGAAGAAAAAAGAGCGTAGCTATCTAGAAGGAGAAATGAATTAGAATGAAGACTCAAAATTCCAGTCAACCATCGAAGAATGCCCCAATAGAGACACTTTCCTTAGCACTATTTCTTTCCCTTGAACAGGACTTCTTCTTCTTTGGTTTGGCCGTCATTTACTGCCTAGGTCTTGGTCAATTCGACTTAAATATCTTCAGCATAATCAAACCTGGTTTATATCATTTCCGTTCGTCCTCGCCATGAAGTGTTTGTTGGCTTTGTCGTGAAGAGTCCCACATCCGCGATCCAAGCTCCAAAGGTAAAGGCAATAATATGTAGTACTTTGTTCTAGTTTCGGAACTCCCGGTTTTATCGCACGCTCTTCTCTTTGTTCTTAATGCCATTTTGCTGGGTTGTTGCAGAATTCTGCATTTTTAAGGTGCCCCCTATCACCTTACGTCGCTTCATTTCTTCTTTTCCAAAGTGAACGTTATCTGTTTGATAGTGTGATTGGTCAATCGAGTACCATGGCTAACTGCTAAATTGAAGTGTTAGCTGAAGGGACTGTCGGCCTAGTATTGAATCTGGAAACTCTTGAATATCGTCCATGGTTGGTTCATTGCTTCGTTAATTGACCTTGTCTACATTAATCTATTGACCTACATAGGAACAGGGTTCGGTATTACAATTGTCATTGGCTTACCAAAGAACATGAGATCATTCATCTCCATGTCACTTCTCACTGGATTCACGTCCCAAACAATTTGGGCTCTGACCACTTGTACTCATAAGGTCCCTGATCACGTGCTTTGATTTGATCCTCGACAACCTGGGTTTTGATACTTCGATCTCGGGCCGCTGGCTCTGATATGGTCCCTGGCCCTTGGACTCTGATATTTATAACTTTGCTAGCTTTCTACGATATTCTAACATGAATATCTTCCTATCTTAATTATTTATTTTATAACAACTTCGCAACTAGAGAAATCTAAGTGGCGAAGCTTCTCTTCAATAATCAAGTTGGCCAACATGCTCACTTGATGGACTTTCCAAGAAGAATCTGGAGCAGGGAGAGAGAGTGGTGGTGCTCTCTTCAACGCTCCCCCTCACCGCCCACTCTCTCTTACGATGCGGGTCTAGCAACCATGCTGCCAATATTTCTTTCAAACTCTTCCGCTCCCTTATCGGCTTCTTTTTATTTAAATTTCTTCTATCACTGTCATTCGAGGATGATGTGTTGTTTCTTCCTCCAATGATATCTCAGTCTTGACCCAGCAAATGAATCTGTCGTGCTTGCCGTGCCCAACTTCTTCTGGGGCAACAGGTGAAACAGTACGTGGAAATTCCAGTTGTTGAGCTTCTCAACACGGCTCACTTAGAGATGTCTGCCATGTGACTTGTTATAATGGTCCACACGATACCAAGTAAGCCTGATCCTCACCCAACCAACTTCACAATCCCTAACTTGTGCACTAGCGGAGCTTCGGCATACTCCACCCTTAGGCACAGTGGTCCCCGATCACGTACTCGTACAATGGTCTTATTCCACTGTCTTCGTGTACTACAATTCGTGCTGGCTGGGTTCACAATGCCTGAACTACTCATACGATGAACATTGTACTACAATCACTTGTCGCTAGATTCATGGTTCCCAACAAACTACACTCTGACCACTTGTTTTGATACGGTCCCTGGCCCCTCGCTTTGATTTGACCCTTGATAACCTGGCTTTGATACTCCAATTTTGGGCGACTAGCTCTGATATGTTCCCTAGCACTTGGTCTCTGAAAACAATTGTCGAACTTCAAAGACGTGGTGGTTCTGATACCACTTGTTGAGTTTCAAAAACGCGAATATAATAAACGTTCTCTTTATTATTTTAGAATAACACTCAACGCACAGGAGCCTTTCTACTCCGAGCAAGTTGCTCCTATTTATAACCTTGCTGGCTTTCTACAATATTCTTCTAATATAAATATCTTCCTATCTTAATTATCTTTTGCATAACTTGGAAACTCGAGATATCTAAAAGTGGCGAAGCGTCTCTTCACCTAGTAAGTTGGTCAACTTGCCAACTTGATGAACTTTAATAGATCTGGAGACGGTAGAGACAGTAGCGATGCTCTCTTCATAGCTTCCATCACTAAGATTGTGCATTTATCTTTTGTATTTCTGTTTAATTTTTCATCAATGACTTAAACTTTCAGACTTCCGCACTGCAGGTGCTTTCTGCGATGAACAGAAGCTGGTGAAAGAACCAGACGAGCCTCTGAATCTTTAATACAATGATAGCTCATGGCTCAGTGAGAATGCATCGGATGAAAGAGGCTCTAGCACAAACAGTTTTCATCCTTTCGTTAAGCATTCCATCTGGCAATTCCGAATCCTTTGACAACATTTCTTTCAATCTCCCGTCTTTTCAATTAAACGATCAGAGAATTACTTTCCAGGGCAATGCCTCCGTGCTGAACTCCATCATCCAACTCACTCTAGGTGCGCCTTCGGAGGAGCCCACATATAGTTGGCCGAGCATTATATCATCAACCGATGCACCTGTGGGATAGTTCAACAGGGAATGTGGCAGATTTTGTCAGTCAGTTTACTTTCTCTATCGATTCCGGTATGAAATACTCCCATGCTGATGGAATGGTTTTCTTTCTCGCTCCCAATGGATCACAGATCCCTGAACGCTCAGAGGACGCTTTCTAGGCCTCACAGATTCAAATTTAAACTCTACCAACTCTAGTACTGCATTTGTTGCGGTAGAGTTTGACACTTTCTATGACCATTCAACAAATACATGGGATCCGCTCTGTAATCATGTCGGTATCAATGTAAACAGCCTGGCTTCTGTCAGTAAAACTTGTGTCTCGTGGATGAATGACAAGATACTCCATGGTCAACAACTACATGCTCAGGTCACATACAATTCTACAGCAATGAACTTGAGTTTTGTTTTTCAAGATGACGATGACAATTATACCAGCCTTTACTATCAGCCAGTCAACCTGAGAGAGTACTTGCCAGAATGGGTGGTCTTCGGTTTCTCAGCAACGACAGGGCAGTTGGTTGAGGCTCATACAATTTTCTCATGGGAATTCAACTCTAGTCTACAAATCCTTGACGATGTAAATGGCACGACCAATGTGACTCCTGTTGACACACCAACACGAGGGAAAAAGAGTAAGTCCCGGGTGAAGGGGGCTATTTTAGGCTTAAGCTCTTTGGTGCTTATTATCCTTGTTGCAGGATTTGGCTGGTATGGTTATAAGCTAAAGAGAAATAGAAATGATCGAAGTGGAGAAGAAGAAGAAGATGCTCCAGGAATTGACGAAGGATTTGAACAGTCAAGGGGACCCAAGGAGTACTCCTATAATGTCTTGGCCGTCGCCACTAACAACTTTGCGAATACTCGGTTGCTTGGGGAAGGGGGTTTCGGAGGAGTCTATGAAGGCCACCTCGCTGATACAAATTCCCACGTCGCCATCAAGAAGATCACTCAGAGTCCAAACGAGGTGTCAAGGAGTATGCCGCGGAAGTGAAGACAATTAGACATCTCGGGCACAAAAATTTGGTGGAGCTCATCGGCTTGAGTCATGAGAGAAACAAGTTCCTCCTTGTGTACGAGTACATGTCTAACGGTAGCTTAGACTCTCATTTGTTCAAAGATAAAATGCCGCTGCCATGGGAAAAGAGGTACAATATCGCTCAAGGCATCGCCTTAGGGCTGAAATACTTGCGCGAGGATTTGAAACAAAGTGTCGTGCACAGGGATATAAAGTCTAGCAATATCCTACTTGATGCACAATTTGAGGCTAAATTAGGCGATTTTGGCTTGGCTCGGATAGTCGACCATGCCAAAGGGTCACAAACAACCCTATTGACTGGGACCATGGGATATTTGGCTCCTGAATGTATCTATATAGGTAAGGCAAGCAAGGAATCCGATGTCTATAGTTTTGGAGTCGTCCTCTTAGAAATAGCATGTGGAAGAAGAGCTATCGAACCCAGGGCATCGCAAGGCCAAATTCAACTTGTGGAATGGGTTTGGGAGCTCTATGGAATCGGAAAGCTATTCAATGCGGTAGATCTAAAGTTAGGAGAAAATTTCAATGGGAGACAAATGGAGCGCTTGATGATTGTAGGCCTCTGGTGTGCTCATCCAGACCCGAAGGAACGGCCTCCCATAAGCAAAGTGATAACCTTTTTGAACTTCGATGCTTCGCCACCCATTCTCCCACCAAATTTGCCCATCCTGACATATATTGTGCCTCCATCTTCGATGCTCAAACCATTGCATGTTTCGTCCAGCAGCTTCAAGAAGTGAACCACGAGCACTCACAAAGATCTTGAACTGTCCACATTTACTAACTCTTCCAATAAGTCTTCCAATTCATCTTCTTCGCATTGCTTGAGAATACAATGTAAGTTCACTGTTTATATGGGTTCTGGATTGCAACTATTCGGTTCTATGATTTGTAATGTCTGCAAGTGGACCTTTGGTTTCTAGTTTCTATTTTATCCTTATCATGTGAGATATTGGAAGTAGTATTTGTTGGAAGTTTGTTTGTAAAACAAACTAAGTGTATATTTCCTTGTCCCCCCTTTGTCACGCCCGATCCTCGGTCACGCACACATCCTTCTACTTGGTCGATTTTAGAATGCGATATCCCATGACTATGTATCGCCGACCATTTTATTTATTAATCGACCTTGTCGATTACATGCTAACAAGACCACTCACGGTCATTTCCATTCAGTCAATCAATTAACAACATCAAATCAAAGCAATGATCAATCGACCTAGTCGATTAAATGTTAGGCCTGACCATTTCTCGGTCATTCAAAATAAATAATTAATTTCAAAAATTAAATAATTAATATTAAAAATTCAATTTAGCTCAAAATAAAGCCTGATTAAATAAACGGACTTCACCGGGATCATCAGCATAATATTCCAGTCACTTGGCCATCCCGTTGAATTTTTGGAAAATAATTAATTAATTAATTTAATTCCGAAAAATAATATTTAAATGCCAAAATTCCACTTAGGCCTGAATTATCAAATTGAAGCCCGATTAGGGTCAGGAAAAATCTGGGCTACCCTCAATAAATAGTAGACTACGTCTACTTGCTAAATGCACACTCAATTTATCTAATTCGCATCACAATTGACTAATAAACGCTAATCCATACTAATATAACCACCTAAACCTAATTAATTAAAACTAAACAACTCTTAAGTGCAATTAGTCCACTAAGCAAGGATTAGTTAGATTACTCACCAGAATTGCGCACAAAACGTATCAATCCAATGGGGACGACACGAGGAACAATCCCTCCCAAAGCACAGCTCGGGTTCGGGGCCCGAAAACAGACCAAAGCGGCCCACGAGCCGGCTGGAAACCCACTCGGTGGGTTGTTGGTTCGGCTGCAAACAGAGAGAAAGAGAGAGGGATGGGGGCAGCAAGGGGTCGAGAAGGATGGGTGGAGCTCCGGGAGGCTGCACGACGCCCGGCGGAGGCTGGGCGACGGCTAGAGGCGGCCGAACAGAGGCCAAACAGAAGCTACGGGGCCGGGTTGCTGTGACATCCTCAAATTTGATCCCGTTTCAATAAAGTGAAATGGGCATGTTGTCAACGTGCCTATGGTCCTTTTTCTCTGAGCAGATCACTCACGAGTTAACTAACATATTGGGTGAAACCATTAGGGTATGTATCTGCAGTAAAATCCCTAAAAGCTACTCAATTGGTTAGATTGGACTAAAATCGCGTTTGATTTATTCTAACCATGAAATTTAAATTGGTCTCGGGAATCGAATATTCGAGCATGTCACAATTCATTTTTAGAATCTGTCTCATCGTCCGTCAAATTATTGACGAGTCCGAAATTTCATTAAAGAAATTATTGGAGGAATTATTGAAGACCAAAAGAAAATAAAAATGGAAAGAGAAAAGAAAATAGAATAAGAGAAGTAAAATTATTTACTTTTTCTTTCTCTCTCTCACCTCTCTCCTCTACCCTTTCCCTCCCCATTCGGAGAAAATATTGGGTAGGTTTTACTGTCCACGTAGGCGAAATGTAAGACCATAGAGAAATCGACACGTGGCAAATTTTGGGCCCACCTGTCAGCCCCCACTCTCTCCCTTAACTCCGTCTCTCTCCCCTTTACTCTCTCTCCTCCCCTCCGTTTCTGCGCACAACTCCCTCGGCTCCCCCTCTTCTCTATCCACTTCTCTTTTCTTTCTCTTGCGTCTGCCATGGCTCGAGCTCGAGTTTGCTCATGGCCACTTCAGGTCGAGGAGGGACCGTGCGCTGCCAGGCAGCATGAGACCGCATGAGCTTCGTTTGCGGTGAGATGGCTTAAGGCCAAGCTCGAAACTCGAGCGCTAACCAAAGCTCCGAGTTTGAGGTCAAGCGAGTGTTGTCCATGGTTGGCTGCGAGTGTCATCCATGGTGGACCGGAAAAAACAATACCTAGAAACAGGTGAGGACGACCCACGTGATGAAATCGCATTAAATAAGGAAACCGAAGCCGACCCGACACGCCTACGCGTCCGTTTACAATACCCATTTGCTCATTTCCTCCTCCAGGTTCCGCGTCCGACCTCGCCTACTGAAATTCTTCAAGAAAGTTTGGGTTTTTATTTTCATTTCATCTATCCTTGTCCGTCTGCCCGTTCGGTTATCGTCCTAGAGAACATTTGGGAGATGGGTCTAATCTTCTCGAGCAAGTCCTTGCGTTCCCCCCCCGCACAGGCTGTGACAACCATGTATGAGTGTCGGCGTGCTTGTCAGCCCTTTGATCATATGCCCTCCGAACTACACAAAGTCCCCACGACGCATCGACCTGAAGCCTCCCGCTTCCGCCTATCCATGGTCCAGACCCTTTCGGCGTCTCCGCCTTTGGATTGCGAAGAACGGTGTGGCGACGACTAGCGAGCTGGCCACAGTGGCCGCCACCGCCTTGACAATCGTCTTGCTTGAGGACGATGACGAGTCCAACGGTGCTTGGAGAAAGAGAAGTAGTGAGAGAAGAGGGAGAGAGCGTCGTCGCAGGTAGAAAAAAAGAGAAGTAGAGAGAGAAGAGGGAGAGAGAGTTGTCGCGAGAAACGGAGGGGAGAGAGTAAAGGGGAGTGAGACGAAGCGTTAACGAAGAAGTGGAGCCCGACGGTGGGCTCAAATTTGCCACATGTCGACTTCTCTATGGTCTTACATTTCGCCTACATGGAGTGTAAAACCTACCCAATATTTTCCCCCCTTCGTGCGAGCCCCCACCGCCCGCCCTCTTTCTCTTTTGTTTTTCCCTCTTTGACCGGTCAATGCTTATCTCCCTCTTCTCTCTCTTCTCACTCTCTTCTTCCCACCCCACGTGACCGAATTCTTCTACTTCTTCTTCATTCTTCGCGTGCGAACCAGCAAGCTAGGGAAGAACAAAACCAGCAGCTCGCCGAAGCCGCCGCTTGCCGCACGTTCCGCCGGTCGTCCCTCGCGCCTGGCGTGCTCCCCGTGCGATCCGGCCGCTGCCCAACCTGTCCAACCTCCGTCCGGCCACCTCCGGCCACCGTTCGACCCCGCCTGCACCTCCCCCGGCGTCCCCCTCACCCTTTGCCGGCCCCGCCTCGCTGTTTTGGTCGCCGGACTAGCTCCGGCCAGCCAAGAACAGCAACCCACGAAGTGCGTTTCCAGCACCTTCGGGCCTGCTTTTGGGCCATTTCCGGGCCCCAAACCTGAGCCGTGCATTGGGAAGAATCGTTGCCCGTGTCATCCCCGTCGGATTGATACGTTTTGCACACAATTCTGGTGAGTAATCTCACTAATCTATGATTAGTTGGCTAATTATGCTTAAGGTTGGTTTAATTTTATAATTAGGTTTAGGTGGTTAGATTAGTATGGATTAGTGTTTATTAGTCAATTGTGATGCGAATTAGCCAAATTGAGTGTGCAATTGGCAAGTAGACGTGGTCTACTATTTATTGAAAGTGTCTCGGGATTTTCCCGACCCTTAGTGGGCTCCAATTAGGCTTTTCGGGCCAAAGGGGAATTTTTGGTATTTAAATATTAATATTCGGAATTAAATTAAATACTTATTTATTTTCCGAAAATTCAACTAGGATGGCCAAAGTGATCGGAATTTTATGGTGGTGATTGTGTTGAAGTCCGTTTACTTAATTGGGCTTTATTTTGAGCTAAATTGAATTATTAATATTTATTAATTAATTTTCGAAATTAATAATTCATTAATTATTTTTTAGAAATAAAGATTGAGATGGCTGACGACCGGAATCTCGTGCTGATTGTCATGGCACAGTCCGTTTATTTAATTGAGCTGCAATTTGTATGGAATTGATTTAAATTGTGAATTTTAGAATATGTCTTTATTTAGTTGATTTGATTATTTGATTGAGAAATCGTTGGGCATTGGTTGTCGGTATCGAAAGTAAGTTGGTAATCACCTGAAAGAAAATACGTGGCTTAGAGAATGCACGTGGACCCGACGTTCCGGAATGGTTTCAAAAAGGACACGTGGCTCAGTGAATTGATGCATCACTTTGGTGAGTTAGCACCTAAGAGAAGGCGCGTGGGCCCGGGCATTGTAAAAAGGACACGTGACTCGGTGATCTGATGCGTCATCTTGGTGAACTAGTGCCTTAGAGAATGCACGTGGGTCAAGTATTCGAAAATAGCATCTAAAAGGGCACGTGGCTCGGTGACTTGATGTACCACCTTGGCGAAGAGGTCGCCTTAGAGAATGCACGTGGGCCCAAGGTTTGAGGCACGTGGCTTGGAGACTTGGAATGTCGTCCTGGAGAATGCACGTGGCCTAGCTTTTAATTACTCCTCAGTGGGGAATGATTTGTGTGACATGTAATCGACTGGTTCAATTTGTTTGGAGTAAATGAGTGCCTATTGTGAATTGTGCTAATTTGCAGGTGGGATCTGAGACTAAGGTAAGTCCTTTACCCTGTGCGTGTTTAGGCAGCCTATAGTATAATAGTTTACTAATCGAGCCTTAGTGGGGTAGAACTCGCTGAGACATAGTCTCATCCCGGTTTGGGGAAATCATTTCAGGACCCCGCTGAGGAGCTGAGGAGGAGGAGTCCGAGAAGGAGAACTCGGAGGTGAAACTTGAGGAGAAGGATTTTGGAAGAAGAAGATAATCCCGAGAGGGGCCTTGAGTACAGCCCGGATGGACTGTGATTCTATCTTCTTTTGAGATCTCCATTTTGATGTGAATAGAGTTTAGAGTAAAAAGTTGTGAAGTGCTCTGGTTTGTGTTTTGTATAAAAGTTTGGTTATAAGTTTCAATATGAAAAATATGGCCCTGCTTTTCTATCACATTGATTTATTGTCTGGGGAGTTATAACTACTTTCGCATGTGCTTAATAAATGAAAGGGTTTGCGATATATAGTCCTGGGATCGCATATTAAAAACGACCAAGATAAGGATGTGTGCGTGCCGAGGATCGGGGTGTGACAGTTGCAGGGGAAAGCGGTACACATGGCCAGGCGGTGGTGTGGTTGGCGGTTCAGTGAGGTGGCGTGCGGTGGCGGAGCATGGGCGGCGACGGCAAGCGGCTCCGATCTTCAAACGACGGTGGCTACTGCTCCTGCTTTGCTGTCTTCGCTGGTTAGCACGAGCAAGAAAGGAGGAGTCGGTTATGAGAGAGTGGGGGAGAAAGGAAAGAGAGAGAAGAGAGATAAGAGTGAAGAAGTTTGAGAAGTCAAAGTGAAAAATCCAAGAGGGGGACAGCCAAGCATTTGGTGGAGGGGGTAATTCGCACGAGGGAAAAGAGAGAGAGAGAGAGAGAGAGAGAGAGAGAGAGAGATCGGCCAAAGGAAAAGAAGAAAAGGAAAATAAAAGGAACCAAATGGTGCTTAGCCAAAATGGAAAAAGAAAAAAGGAAATGGGAGGGAACTAAAAAGAATTTCCTAATATAGGAAATTCTCATCCCATTTTCTTTTGAATTAGCTCATTTATTCCTAAAAGAATTTCCAACTAGAGCACTCGCTCCCCACTTGCGATTCTGCATCCAAATTCCCTCTTGATTTTCTCTCAATTAACTCTCACAAAAAAATCAATTGATATTTCCATTATCAAATTGATTAATTTCCTTATCCAAGAATCCCCCATGCTTCTCAATTTCACCAACAAAATCAATTCCGGCTTCAATTGAATGAAAACAGCCATAACCTGACTTTTTCCCAAAAAGTCTCGGTTGTCGAAAAACCTTCTAAGGCTAAGTCGTGGATCCTAGAATTTATTGTGACATGACAGAACCTTCAATTTCTGAAATCGGACTTAAATCGACGGTTAATTTCCATTTGACGTGTTTTTAGCGTAACCTAGGCTACCAGGTGGTTTTTAGAACTTTTTAAGACAAATAACCCGTGGTCAATTTTCTTCGAACCACTATGAACCCATTCGACTCAATGACGACTCTCGATTGTCGTGAAAATCTTGAGGATTCAATTACGGACACGGGGTACCGAACGACAGTAAAATCAAATTAGTGTCGATCGATGAGAATTTTCCAATTTAGTGAAGTCACCCACGATCGGCCATACATCTCAGTCAAATAGACCTATCTCTGATCTTAAATCGATTTTTAACTGTGCCGCAATGGCCTCTAAAGATGAGCACAGTCGAGAAGCCGATTCTTGATCGAACTCTCAAGTTTAGTGCCTTAAACTTTCTTAATTACTTACCTAGACAGTCTAGTTATCTCAAGAGTGATCGGCTCTGAGAATAGCCCTATAAACACATCAACGAAATGCCCGATTAATTCAGTAGAAAACAGGTTGAGAAATTCTGGATGTCACACCCACTTAGAAAGAAAAAGTGGGAATAAATGGCTAATTAATAAGTGTGGGGTTTCTTTGGTGTATCTAAAGAAAAGATTGGTTGTGAACTAGAACCCACCATACCCGCGTACGAGTGTGTGATTATTAGATACACTTAGCACTAACCCCTTTGTTATTTATTTATTTATTTTTATTCCATTCAGTTATATTATTAACTTTAATTAGTTCAAAGGTTGTTTTTGTTTATTGAGAATTTTCAGAAATTATGAAAATTGAAAATTTTATTTATTAAAAAAGTAAATAATAATTTTTTTTTATTTTTTATTCCAAATTTTTATTTATGTCTTTTCAAGACAACCTTTGAAAATGATACTGTTCAGTTTGCAACATTTCCGGAAGAGTTGCATTTGTTCATTTTTTCAATATCTTCCGAATGGATACTTTTATTAATTTGGGCAACTTTTTTTTTCGAAAGAATACATTCATTTACTTTGCAATTTTTCAAGAAGAGTTACCTATGTTCTTTCAGATCGATTTATAGATACATGTTAGTTTTCCAGAAGAATAATTTGAGATCATATTTCTTTTTGGGTCTTCTTTCCAAAATTACAACCATCTTTTTTCAATTGTTTCCTAAAGAAACCTTGGAGTAATATTGGAATTGCTATCTAGTATTCTTATTTTGGAACTTTGTCGTATCTTGAAAGATATTTGCCGGTGACTATTAGCAATTTGTGAGGCAAATAAATCCTTAAAGAAAGAGATATCAAACTTCAAAGTCTAACTTGATTGCTCTATTGATTCGAAGCCATATTTTTCCAACAGTATTTGATGTGGATTTTGATGTGAAAATGTGGTGTATGAGTGTTTGTGGGAAAACACAGCAAAGGGTGAAAAGGAATATTGAGATAGGATTATAGAAGCTGATGAATAAATAAAAAATCGGTTTGTCTCTGTTGTATACATGACCGAACAGCCATGCCTATTTTATGGGCTGAATCCACCGACTTATACATGCAATATATCTCTGCATTTGTTGGAGATCTCTTTTGGGTTTTTAACTTGGCCACAAACTTCAACTACCACGTGTAAAACTACGGACTTGTAATGGTGCCTGAAAAAAAAAAAAAAAATAGAGACTTGTAGATGTTAATTCTAGAGAAGCCTAAGCTTTTCTTGAAGGATTGATGAAAAACTTCAACACGACAGAATTATGAAAAAGCTGCATCATGTTGAGAATAGGTCTCAAGTTTACCCCGTGATGAAATCTTGAGGCAAGTGAGTTTCATAGTTTGAATGGGTTTGCCGAAAGGGATTTTCCTATTTTGGATCAAATTCCAATACATGTACGAAGAGGGCTTTCTTCATTAATTATATTCAAGATGAGATTTTAGTGTTCAACTTAATAATTTTTTCGTGATACCTATGAATTCTTTTGTGAGATTGGCGAGGAATTATGTGGGTTAAATATAGTAATCTATGAATCATTTGGTGTAATTGCGGTCAGAAAACACTGAGAGTGCTCAAGTGACTCGAATATAATTATGATTTCTATTTTATCACTTGATCTATGATGAACATTTTGTGCTGATATCCCCATGTCGTAAGTCCCACCGACTAAATCGCATAAATATGATGTTCCATTTATTTCCTCATTCTTAAATTTTATTGTTTGATTGCTTGTTTTTGCGATAATTGGTATCAAAGCCAAACTTAATTGAGTTAAAGCGAGTCAATGGTGACAGAAGGAAAAAAGAAGAAGAAGAAGTGAAAATCAACAAGTTTAATAGGAATAGTTTTGAATTCTAGAAGGTATAGATTGAGGATTACTATCGACCCATCACAGGAGCAGAGTTCGGTAAATTGATTTTTGTGTTAGCGGTAAGGAATGTCGGCCTAATATTGAATCAGGAAACTCCTGAATATCGGCCATGGTTGGTTCGTTGGTTCGATAGTTGAACTTGTCGACATTAATCTATTGACCTAAACAGGAGCAGAGTTCGGTTTTACAATTATTATTGGCCTTACCTAATAGCATGAGGTCATTCATGTCCATATCTCAGGATTAAAGCGGTAATATTAATGCAATACGATAAATGGTTCTATTTAGTACTTGTGCAAATATTCTTAGTGAACAGAAGACCGAAACATTTGGTCCATGAACAAAAGAAAATGCAATGCTTGGCAATTTGATATTGTTTAAGTACTAAGCAGATCTTGGCCTTACTTTGCAGATTCGTAGTGATCTCATTATAAAACCTCTGCACTCTCTCTTTCTTTCTTATGCACCTCCTAACCAGACGACTCCCAAAATTTGTTTCCGGGAAAATCGCGAATATGACTCTGCGCTGTGCAAGTTGGGGTAGATGACTCCTTGGACTATAATTGGTGAAACGAGTCCTCGAACTTGAACTAACTTCTGTACACCCTTGGACACACTTGAAATGGGTTTTTGCTGGCTTTTCCCTGTGAAAATGATCGCGAATCGTGATGAAGCGCTTAGAAGATGGCTTCTTTCAAATCTTTCCTGCCCCGCATATCGTATCTAATGAGTTAAAAAAGATTTTTTTGTTCAAACATTTTCTTTTCATGGACATCATCGCCAGATTGCGCGCTTGACCTTTTCATCCCCAATTAATGATTCACATCCTTCCAATCAAACATAACATTCCGGGGCAATGCGAGTGCACTGGGCTCCACGATGGAACGTTCTTTAGTCAAGGCAGCCATGAGGGGCAATGAAATAGTCGGTCGAGCTCTCTATGATCAATCCATGCACCTGTGGGATAGGTCAACAGGGAATGTGGTAGATTTCACCAGTAGATTTACTTTTGCTATCGATTCTAAGAGCCGCACGGAATTTGCTGATGGATTGGCTTTTTTCTCGCCCCCATGGATCACAGATTCCTGAAGGCTCAAAAGGAGGCTCTCTAGGCCTCACGAACTCTACCAACTCCGGTCTTGCATTTGTTGCAGTAGAGTTCGATACTTTCACAAATAATGGACTGGATCCAGGCTGTTATCATGTTGGTATCGATGTAGATAGCTTGGTTTCTGTCCATCACGCTTGTGTCCCGTGGGTAAAGTACAGCATACTCAACGGTGAACAACTTCATGCTCAGGTGACATTTAATTCTACGGAAAAGAATTTGAGTGTTGTTTTCGCAGATTCTAGTAATAATTCAACCAACCTCCACTATCATCTAGCCCATCTGACGGACAACTTGCCAGAATGGGTAAATTTCGGTTTCTCAGCTGCAACGGGAACATATTTCGAGTCTCATACTATTTTCTTATGGAGTTTCAGTTCCACTCTTCAAGTCCCCGACACACCAACGGGTGGTACGATTCAAAGAAAAAAGAACAGGTCATGGGTATGGGCTATCTTAGGTTTAGGCTCTTTTGTCTTGGTTCTCCTCGTTGCAGGATTTGGCTGGTACCGTTATTGGCCAAGGATAAATAGAAATGGTCCAAATGGAGAAGAAGATGATTTTCAATCAATTGATGAAGGATTTGAACAGTTGACGGGACCCAAGAAATACTCCTATGGCGTGTTGACCATGGCAACAAACAATGTGTCGTGCATAGGGATATAAAGTCTATTAATACCCTACTTGATGCACAATTCGAGGCTAAATTGGGCAATTTTGGCCTAGCTTGGATGGTCGATCACACCAGAGGATCACAAACAACCATATTGGCCGAGACCATGGGATATTTGGCCCCTGAATGTATCTATACAGGCAAGGCATGTGGAAGAAGAGCTATCGAACCGAGAGCATCACAAGGCCAGATTCAACTCATGGAATGGGTCTGAGACCTTTATGGAATCGAAAAGCTATTTGATGCAGCAGATCCGAAGTTTAGTGTAAATTTCGATGCGAGACAAATGGAGTGCTTGATGATTGTAGGCCCCTAATGTGCTCATCCAGACCCTAAGGAACGGCCTCCCATAAGCAAAGCGGTAACCTTTTTGAACTCTGATGCTTCCCCACCCATTCTCCCACCAAAGTTGCCCATCCCAACATATATCGTGCCTTCATCTTCGACGCCCGAATGGTCGCATGTCATGTCCATCAGCTTCAAAAGTAGCGAACCACCGAGCGCTTATGTACTAAACTGTCTGCATTTACTAGCTCTTCCTAGAAGTCTTTCAATTTATCTTCTTCTGCATTGCTTCGAAGCACAGTGCGAGTTCACTGTTTATATGGGTTTTGAATTGCAACAATTTAGTTCTATGATTTGTAATATATGCAAGCAGGCCTTTAGTTTACAGTCTCTGTTTGCTCCATATTATGTGAGATATCCGTGGTAGTATTTGATATGGATTTTGATGTGACAATGCGTGTTTGAGTGTTTTGGGACAACACAGCAAAGGGTGAAAAGGAATATTGAGAAAGGATTACAAGCAATATATGACCGAACGGCCTTCCCTATTTATGGGATGAATCCATCGACTTGTACACGCAATATATCTCTTCGTTTGTCGGAGATCGCTTTCGGGTTTTTAACTTGGCCACAAACTTCAACTACCACCTATAAAACTAGGGTCTCGGAGATGTTAATCCTAGAGGAGCCTAAGTTTTTCTAGGAGAATTGGTGGAAAAATTCAACACGGCAGAATTATGAGAAAGCTGCGTCATCTTGAATAGAGGTCTCAAGTTTAACCCCGAAATCTTGAGGCAAGTAGGTTTTATCATTTGAGTGGGATTCTCAAAAGGGATTTTCCTATTTTGGATCAAATTGTAGTACATATAAGAAGTGGACCTTCTTCGCAAATTGTATTCGAGATGAGCTTTCAATATTCAACTTCATAAATGTTGTAGTGATAACAGTGAATTCTTTTTGTGAGATTTGTCGCGACCTCTTGAACACTCCTGTGGGCATGGAGACTAATGGCTTGCTAAGTCTAGGTTTAGTAAGAGCTCTTCTAAGCCCATCAATTCGTGACTTATGGGCCGAGTCTAACCTATAAATCATCTTCATAAAAGTCACATCTAATTGATTTGTGATGGGTCGATTAGTAACATATATAAAGTATTGAGAGAAATACTTTACTCTTACGCAACTAGAAAAATTAGAATCGAGAACTTGATTATATTAGTTAATTAATTAATACCCTTCTAGTACGGTAGTACCTAATCTTATTTAAGCTTTGAGGTTTGATTATTTAGAAATATTTTTCATGCATTTTTAAAGAAAACTACTCAAAAACCCTTTTTTTTAAGCTATTCCTAATTTTTAGAAAATATAAATTATTCTCAGATTTTTCATATTTTTATTTATTTTTCAAAAAAATAATACTATACTATTATAACATAAACAACCGGACCCAGGTCGGGCCCTCAGCCAGACTGGGCTCCATGAATGAGCCCGTTCTGGCAACACCCACAAAATACACGTAATAAAAACAAAGCCCAAACCTAAGAATAAGGGAATCGGAGCTGCAGGTCGACAACCAAGCTCGGGATCGCGGCGGATGGTAGGATTAACGACACAAAGGTAACGTCGATCTAGCCCCAAACCAAGAACGCGAAAGCAGATCTAACTCAGGCATATTATCGAACACCTGGCGGGCGCCGACCGGGAGAGAAGAACCGAGCCGATTAAGGCTCGAATACGCAAACGCAACCACGGTCGACACGAGACCACAAGCGGCGCCCGGCAGTGACCGACCGGGGAAGGCTTGATGACGCTTGGGATTAAGTGTACGTGAGCGACGGCAAGCCTCTGCCGCAATTGGGCTATGACCGAAGAAAACAGGGCAGAAAAAGGGGTAGCGAGATAGTCGCCGGAGGCGGCCCTACCCAGCTCTCGCTGTCTCTTTCTCGGCCAACTCTCACCGACTCAGGCCCTCTCTCCCGGTTCCCTCTCTCCTTCTCTCCGAAAACCTCCCCTTCGAAATGGAAAACCACCCCCCTTCCTCCTTTTATGGGGGTCGGACGACTCGTCCGACCGTACGTGGGGCAGGTGGGCCTGCCGCCGGCGAGTTGCTCCAGTCACATCGCCCGCCTACCCCGGTCATGTTGCTCTGCTCTGCTTCTTTGCTACTCTGCGCCGGCTACTCTCTTGTCCTCGGTGGCATGTGGAAGGAGGAAGAATGAGAGAAGAGGAAGGGTCGGGCTGCGGAAATGAGCTGGGTGAGTTGGGCTCAGGCCGCATGAGGTAAGAGAAACCCGAGCCCCTACGGGCGTTTGCTTTCTTTTCTTAAAAATTAATAATTAATTTTTAATTTAATACGTATTTATCCGAAACGTAGTAAAATAAAATAAAAACAAAACTTAGTATGTGCAAATAATATTAATGCCTATGTGATGTGAAAATATTTTTTTATTAAGGTCGAATTAGTCCTTTAATTTTATGCAATTTAATCATAAATGCTTAGTCAAAATTTAGGTATTGATATGATTGGTAAGAAATTATGAGGGTTAAATATTGTTCTATGTGAATTATTTGGTGTAATTGGAATTGGGAAACACAGAATGACTTGAGTATAATTATGATCTCTATTTTATCTCTCGATCTATCATGAAATCTTGTGCTTTAATCCTCATTCAAGAAGCCCAACTAATTGAATCACGTAGATATGATGTTCCATTTATTTTCTCATTCTTAAATTTTATTGCTCGATCACTTGTTTTTGGAATAATTGGTATCAAAGCCAAACTCAATTGAGTTAAAGCAAATCGATGGCAACAAAAGGAAAAAAAGAAGAAGTGAAAATTGGCAAGTTCAATAGGAATAGTTTTAATTTCTAGAAGATATATATTGAGGATCATCTATACTAGAGAAATGTTGCACTTAGCCATGTTGGAACAAAACCAGAGTCAATAAAGCAAACTAATTGGGATTTGATAAATAGACAAACATTGGGTGTGACTGACTTTAGCTTGTAACATTGTGTTTAACATTATGAAAATTGACACATTGATTCAAATACACTGAGAAGCTAGATTTGCCTAATGTCTACTAATCCATACCATTATATAAAACAAAGATGACATGTTGCCTTTAGGGGATGTCAATCATTTTTTTTCCTCTTTAAATATCTTCAATTGATCACATGGTAAAATACCTCACTAACCAATTTTTTATTTTTTTTTAATATCTGACAAATTTTAGTTTTCAATTTTGAACCTTTTATATCTTAAAACGAACTTCCTAAAAAAGTCCACCAATGCCATGTATGTGCACGTTCTTCCTCGAGATGGATCATGATGATATTGTACCAGTTTAGTATCCATTTTTGCCAGCATGTCATTTTAAGTGGTGTTCAATGCAAGATGGCCTTTTGGCTAGGAAAAGGCAATATTGATCCTTTTATCGTTAAACTTTTAGGTGAAGCAACCTTTTTTTTTTTTTTGGTCAGGTCAAGCTACCCTTGAAGACTTCGTTTATTAACCCTATAAAAAGTCAAAAAAAAGAAGAAAAAGGAACATGTGGTCCGTTGGGAAACGCGTGGCACGGTTAGGATTAGGACTCCCTCTTTTCTCAGCACGCGAGTGGAGAAGAAAAAAAGAGCGTAGCTATCTAGAAGGAGAAATGAATTAGGAATGAAGACTCAAAATTCCAGTCAACCATCGAAGAATGCCCCAATAGAGACACTTTCCTTAGCACTATTTCTTTCCCTTGAACAGGACTTCTTCTTCTTTGGTTTGGCCGTCATTTACTGCCTAGGTCTTGGTCAATTCGACTTAAATATCTTCAGCATAATCAAACCTGGTTTATATCATTTCTGTTCGTCCTCGCCATGAAGTGTTTGTTGGCTTTGTCGTGAAGAGTCCCACATCCGCGATCCAAGCTCCAAAGGTAAAGGCAATAAAATGTAGTACTTTCTTGTAGTTTCAGAATTCTCGGTTTTGTCGCATGCTCTTCTCTTTGTTCTTAATGCCATTTTGCTGGGTTGTTGCAGAATTCTGCATTTTTAATGTGCCCCCTATCACCTTACATCGCTTCATTTCTTCTTTTCCAAAGTGAACATTATCTGTTTGATAGTGTGATTGGTCAATCGAGTACCATGGCTAACTGCTAAATTGAAGTGTTAGCTGAAGGGACTGTCGGCCTAGTATTGAATCTGGAAACTCTTGAATATCGTCCATGGTTGGTTCATTGCTTCGTTAATTGACCTTGTCTACATTAATCTATTGACCTACATAGGAACAGGGTTCGGCATTACAATTGTCATTGGCCTTACCAAATAACATGAGATCATTCATCTCCATGTCACTTCTCACTGGATTCACGTCCCAAACAATTTGGGCTCTGACCACTTGTACTCATAAGGTCCCTGATCACTTGCTTTGATTTGATCCTCGACAACCTGGGTTTTGATACTTCGATCTCGGGCCGCTGGCTCTGATATGGTCCCTGGCCCTTGGACTCTGATATTTATAACTTTGCTAGCTTTCTACGATATTCTAACATGAATATCTTCCTATCTTAATTATTTATTGTATAACAACTTCGCAACTAGAGAAATCTAAGTGGCGAAGCTTCTCTTCAATAATCAAGTTGGCCAACATGCTCACTTGATGGACTTTCCAAGAAGAATCTGGAGCAGGGAGAGAGAGTGGTGGTGCTCTCTTCAACGCTCCCCCTCACCGCCCACTCTCTCTTACGATGCGGGTCTAGCAACCATGCTGCCAATATTTCTTTCAAACTCTTCCGCTCCCTTATCGGCTTCTTTTTATTTAAATTTCTTCTATCACTGTCATTCGAGGATGATGTGTTGTTTCTTCCTCCAATGATATCTCAGTCTTGACCCAGCAAATGAATCTGTCCTGCTTGCCGTGCCCAACTTCTTCTGGGGCAACAGGTGAAACAGTACGTGGAAATTCCAGTTGTTGAGCTTCTCAACACGGCTCACTTAGAGATGTCTGCCATGTGACTTGTTATAATGGTCCACACGATACCAAGTAAGCCTGATCCTCACCCAACCAACTTCACAATCCCTAACTTGTGCACTAGCGGAGCTTCGGCATACTCCACCCTTAGGCACAGTGGTCCCCGATCACGTACTCGTACAATGGTCTTATTCCACTGTCTTCGTGTACTACAATTCGTGCTGGCTGGGTTCACAATGCCTGAACTACTCATACGATGAACATTGTACTACAATCACTTGTCGCTAGATTCATGGTTCCCAACAAACTACACCCTGACCACTTGTTTTGATACGGTCCCTGGCCCCTCGCTTTGATTTGACCCTTGATAACCTGGCTTTGATACTCCAATTTTGGGCGACTAGCTCTGATATGTTCCCTAGCACTTGGTCTCTGAAAACAATTGTCGAACTTCAAAGACGTGGTGGTTCTGATACCACTTGTTGAGTTTCAAAAACGCGAATATAATAAACGTTCTCTTTATTATTTTAGAATAACACTCAACGCACAGGAGCCTTTCTACTCCGAGCAAGTTGCTCCTATTTATAACCTTGCTGGCTTTCTACAATATTCTTCTAAAATAAATATCTTCCTATCTTAATTATCTTTTGCATAACTTGGAAACTCGAGATATCTAAAAGTGGCGAAGCGTCTCTTCACCTAGTAAGTTGGTCAACTTGCCAACTTGATGAACTTTAATAGATCTGGAGACGGTAGAGACAGTAGCGATGCTCTCTTCATAGCTTCCATCACTAAGATTGTGCATTTATCTTTTGTATTTCTGTTTAATTTTTCATCAATGACTTAAACTTTCAGACTTCTGCACTGCAGGTGCTTTCTGCGATGAACAGAAGCTGGTGAAAGAACCAGACGAGCCTCTGAATCTTTAATACAATGATAGCTCATGGCTCAGTGAGAATGCATCGGATGAAAGAGGCTCTAGCACAAACAGTTTTCATCCTTTCGTTAAGCATTCCATCTGGCAATTCCGAATCCTTGACAACATTTCTTTCAATCTCCCGTCTTTTCAATTAAACGATCAGAGAATTACTTTCCAGGGCAATGCCTCCGTGCTGAACTCCATCATCCAACTCACTCTAGGTGCGCCTTCGGAGGAACCCACATATATAGTTGGCCGAGCATTATATCATCAACCGATGCACCTGTGGGATATTTCAACAGGGAATGTGGCAGATTTTGTCAGTCAGTTTACTTTCTCTATCGATTCGGTATGAAATACTCCCATGCTGATGGAATGGTTTTCTTTCTCGCTCCCAATGGATCACAGATCCCTGAACGCTCAGAGGGACGCTTTCTAGGCCTCACAGATTCAAATTTAAACTCTACCAACTCTAGTACTGCATTTGTTGCGGTAGAGTTTGACACTTTCTATGACCATTCAACAAATACATGGGATCCGCTCTGTAATCATGTCGGTATCAATGTAAACAGCCTGGCTTCTGTCAGTAAAACTTGTGTCTCGTGGATGAATGACAAGATACTCCATGGTCAACAACTACATGCTCAGGTCACATACAATTCTACAGCAATGAACTTGAGTTTTGTTTTCAAGATGATGATGACAATTATACCAGCCTTTACTATCAGCCAGTCAACCTGAGAGAGTACTTGCCAGAATGGGTGGTCTTCGGTTTCTCAGCAACGACAGGGCAGTTGGTTGAGGCTCATACAATTTTCTCATGGGAATTCAACTCTAGTCTACAAATCCTTGACGATGTAAATGGCACGACCAATGTGACTCCCGTTGACACACCAACACGAGGGAAAAAGAGTAAGTCCTGGGTGAAGGGGGCTATTTTAGGCTTAAGCTCTTTGGTGCTTATTATCCTTGTTGCAGGATTTGGCTGGTATGGTTATAAGCTAAAGAGAAATAGAAATGATCGAAGTGGAGAAGAAGAAGAAGATGCTCCAGGAATTGACGAAGGATTTGAACAGTCAAGGGGACCCAAGGAGTACTCCTATAATGTCTTGGCCGTCGCCACTAACAACTTTGCGAATACTCGGTTGCTTGGGGAAGGGGGTTTCGGAGGAGTCTATGAAGGCCACCTCGCTGATACAAATTCCCACGTCGCCATCAAGAAGATCACTCCAGAGTCCAAACGAGGTGTCAAGGAGTATGCCGCTGAAGTGAAGACAATTAGACATCTCAGGCACAAAAATTTGGTGGAGCTCATCGGCTGGAGTCATGAGAGAAACAAGTTCCTCCTTGTGTACGAGTACATGTCTAACGGTAGCTTAGACTCTCATTTGTTCAAAGATAAAATGCCGCTGCCATGGGAAAAGAGGTACAATATCGCTCAAGGCATCACCTTAGGGCTGAAATACTTGCGCGAGGATTTGAAACAATGTGTCGTGCACAGGGATATAAAGTCTAGCAATATCCTACTTGATGCACAATTTGAGGCTAAATTAGGCGATTTTGGCTTGGCTCGGATAATCGACCATGCCAAAGGGTCACAAACAACCCTATTGACTGGGACCATGGGATATTTGGCTCCTGAATGTATCTATACAGGTAAGGCAAGCAAGGAATCCGATGTCTATAGTTTTGGAGTCGTCCTCTTAGAAATAGCATGTGGAAGAAGAGCTATCGAACCCGGGGGCATCGCAAGGCCAAATTCAACTTGTGGAATGGGTTTGGGAGCTCTATGGAATCGGAAAGCTATTCAATGCGGTAGATCTAAAGTTAGGAGAAAATTTCAATGGGAGACAGATGGAGCACTTGATGATTGTAGGCCTCTGGTGTGCTCATCCAGACCCAAAGGAACGGCCTCCCATAAGCAAAGTGATAACCTTTTTGAACTTCGATGCTTCGCCACCCATTCTCCCACCAAATTTGCCCATCCTGACATATATCGTGCCTCCATCTTCGATGCTCGAACCATTGCATGTTTCGTCCAGCAGCTTCAGAAGAAGTGAACCACAGAGCACTCACAGTTACTAGCTCTTCCAATAAGTCTTCCAATTCATCTTCTTTGCTTCAGAATACAATGTAAGTTCACTGTTTATATGGGTTACGGATTGCAACTATTCGGTTCTATGATTTGTAATGTCTGCAAGTGGACCTTTGGTTTCTAGTTTCTATTTTATCCTTATCATGTGAGATATTGGAAGTAGTATTTGTTGGAAGTTTGTTTGTAAAACAAACTAAGTGTATATTTCCTTGTCCCACTATCACGCCCCGATCCTCGGTCACGCACACATCCTTCTACTTGGTCGATTTTAGAATGCGATATCCCATGACTATGTATCGCCGACCATTTTATTTATTAAGCACATGTGGAAGCAGTTATAAATCCCCAGATAATAAAAGAATGGGAAGAAAAGCAGGCTATATTTTTCATATTGAAATCTACAACCGAGCCTTGATACATGGCATTAGACAGAGCACTTCACAACTATTCACAACCTCAAAGTCTCACTCTATCTACACATATACAAAGGGTTCACGAAGAGATGGGATTTCAATCCTCATCTGGGTCATACTCAAGATCATCTTGATCCTCCTCTGACCCCTCTTCACTCAGATCATTCTCTTTCTCAACTTCACCTCAGAGTTCTCTTTCTCAGATTCCTCCTCCTTAGCTCCTCATCGGGGTCCTAAAATGTTTTCCCCAAACTGGGATGAGACTACGTCTCAGCGAGTTCTATCCCACTAAGACTCAATTAGGAAACCAATACACCACATGGTTGCCTAAGTACAGCACAAGTCGAGGGACTTACCTTGGCCTTAGATCCCACCTGCATGTGAGCACGAGATCAAATAAACACCCAAGCGATCACATCACGGATCGAAACATCGATCAAATCAACCTTGTCGATTACATGCTAACAAGACCACTCACGGTCATTTCCATTAAGTCAATCAATTCACAACATCAAATCAAAGCAATGATCAATCGACCTAGTCGATTACATGTCGACCTGACCATTTCTCAGTCATTCAAGCTATTGCTATTCAGTCATAACTGATAGAACCAATCACCGAGCCACGTGCATTCTCCAAGGTGACACACTTCGTCACCGAGCCACGTGCATTCTCCGAGACGACATATCTAATCATCAAGCCCCGTGCATTCTCCGAGATGATGTACTATTCATCGAGCCACGTGCATTCTCCGAGGCGATATACCAAATCACCGAGCCACGTGCATTCTCCGAGATGATATACTATTCACCGAGCCACGTGCCTTTCATGATGATTCATCCCAAATGACGTTCTTGGTCATCGAGCCAACATACCTCTCACATTTTCTCTTTCATTTCCACAATTTCTACTGAAATTGGTAGTCTACCACCATGCCTCTGCCACTGACAATCAACTTTAAATTGTCCAACGGTCAATTACTCAAATCAAATCAATTTGGGAAAAATCCCCTAAAATCCACAATTAAATCAATTTGGCACAATTCAAAGCTCAAATAAATAAATGAACTATGCCACGACAATCAGCATGAGATTTCGGTCGTCGGCCATCTCAATCTTAATTTCTGAAAAATAAATAAATAATTAATTAATTTCGAAAATTAAATAATTAATATTAAAAATTCAATTTAGCTCAAAATAAAGCCTGATTAAATAAATGGACTTCGCCACGATCATCAGCATAATATTCCGGTCACTGGCCATCCCAGTTGAATTTTTGGAAAATAATTAATTAATTAATTTAATTCCGAAAAATAATATTTAAATGCCAAAAATTCCACTTAGGCCTGGATTATCAAATTGAAGCCCGATTAGGGTCGGGAAAAATCCCGGGCTACCCTCAATAAATAGTAGACTACGTCTACTTGCTAAATGCACACTCAATTTATCTAATTCGCATCACAATTGACTAATAAACGCTAATCCATACTAATATAACCACCTAAACCTAATTAATTAAAACTAAACAACTCATAAGTGCAATTAGTCCACTAAGCAAGGATTAGTGAGATTACTCACCGGAATTGCGCGCAAAACGTATCAATCCAACGGGGACGACACGAGAAACAATCCCTCCCAAAGCACAGCTCGGGTTCGAGGCCCGGAAACAGCCCAAAGCGGCCCACGAGCCGGCTGGAAACCCACTCGGTGGGTTGTTGGTTTGGCTGCAAACAGAGAGAAAGAGAGAGGGATGGGGGCGGCAAGGGGTCGAGAAGGATGGGCGGAGCTCCGGGGTCCACACTGGCGGCCGGTCGGAGTTGGGCGACGGGCGAACGGAGGCCAAGCGAAGTTGCGGGGGCGGGTTCTTTGTGGGTGTGACATCCTGAAATTTGATCACGTTTCAATAAAGTGAAATGGGCATGTTGTCAACGTGCCTATGGTCCTTTTTCTCTCGAAATGCGATCACTCACGAGTTAACTAACCTATTGGGTGAAGCCATTAGGGGATGTATCTCATAAAATCCCTAAAAGCTACTCAATTGGTTAGATTGGACTAAAATCGCATTTGATTGATTCTAACCATGAAATTTAAATTAGTATCGGGAATCGAATATTCGAGCATGTCACAATTCATTTTTTGGATCTGTCTCATCGTCCGTCAAATTATTGACGAGTCCAAAATTTCATTAAAGAAATTATCGGAGGAATTATTGAAGACCAAAAGAAAATAAAAAGGGAAAGAGAAAAGAAAATAGAATAAGAGACGTAATATTATTTACTTTTTTTCTTTTTCTCTCTCTCTCTTCTTTTCTTTTCTCTCTCTCCTCTCTCCTCTCCCCTTTTCCTCCCCTTCGGAGAAAATATTGGGTAGGTTTTACTATCCACGTAGGCGAAATGTAAGACCATAGAGAAATCGACACGTGGCAAATTTTGGGCCCACTGTCAGCCCCCACTCTCTCCCTTAACTCCGTCTCTCTCCCCTTTACTCTCTCTCCTCCCCTCCGTTTCTGCACAACTCCTCGGCGCCCCCTCTTCTCTCTCCACTTCTCTTTTCTTTCTTTCTCGTCCGCCATGGCTCGAGCTCAAGTCCGCTCATTGCCACTTCAGGTCGAGGAGGGACAATGCGCTACTAGATGGAGACCTCATTGAGCTTCGTTTGCGGTGAGATGGCTTGAGGCCGAGCTCGAAACTCGAGCGCTAACCAAAGCTCCGAGTTTGAGGTCATGCGAGTGTTGTCCATGGTTGGCTGCGAGTGTCGTCCATGGTGGACCGGAAAAAACAATACCCAAGAACAGGCGAGGACGACCCACGTGATGAAATCGCATTAAATAAGGAAACCGGCCGACCCGACATGCCTACGTGTCCGTTTACAATACCCATTTGCTCATTTCCTCCTCCTAGTTCCGCGTCCGACCTCGCTTTGCTGAAATTCTTCAAGAAAGTTTGGGTTTTTATTTTTCATTTCATCTATCCTTGTCCGTCTACCTGTTCGGTTGTCGTCCTAGAGAACATTTGGGAGATGGGTCTAATCTTCTGGAGCAAGTCCTTGCGTTCCCCCCCCGCACAGGCTGTGACGAGAAAATATTCAGTGGTTAGTGCGCGCCACGTCATCCGCTTACCTGGTGCGCACTAACCACTCACATACCGACACCTGTCCTGAGCGGGACCCCCTCGAAAATGAGAAAAGGGCTGGTTTTAGGGCGGCTCGGCTCGGCTCGAAAGAGGATCAGTGTATTCCTCCCGCTCAAAATTTTTTCTCTCTCCTCACTTAAATGGGCGGATTCTCTCTCTCCTCTCCTCGTAAAAGAAAAAAAAACGCTCACAGCCTCTGTTTCCTTCTCCGCGCATCCCACCTCCTCCGCCTCCGTCTCCGGCTCTCGCTCCGGCTTCGGACCTCTGCCTCGGCCTGCACCTGCCCAAAAGCGTCGCTGGCCATCTGCCTCTGGCATCTCGGTCTCGTTCCCGAGCGGCATCAGGCTCCCCGCCGCTGACCGGGCGTTGTCCCTGACGCTGGCCCGCTCGGTCGCGAGGGAGATCTCGGCGAACTTGGGCGGGGTCGACGGCGCGGCGAAGAAGGAGAGGCGCGGGCTGGAGAAGGATTCCCGCCGGCCTCTGCCGCGAAGCCATCGGCCTCCGGCAAGAGGGAGGCGGCCTCGGTCTCGTTCCCGAGCGGCACCAGGCTCCCTGCCGCTGACTGGCCGTTGTTCCTGACGCTGGCCCGCTCGGTCACGAGGGAGATCTCGGCGGACCTGGGTGGGGTCGACGGCACGGAGAAGAAGGAGAGGCGCGGGCTGGAGAAGGATTGCCGCTTGCTGTGGAGGAGGTACGTGAACCGACTGTACCAGCACCGGGAGCTAGGGCTTTTCCTGGACGTGAGCCGGATCGGCTTCACGGACGAGTTCATGGAGGAGATGGAGCCCCAGTTCCAGGCCGTGTTCAAGGAGATGGAGGAGCTGGAGAAGGGTGCGATGGCGAACCCGGACGAGGGCCCATGGTCGGGCACCACTGGTTGAGGAAGTCGGACCTCGCGCCAACTGGATCCTGAAGGTGCAGATTGAGAGCACGCTCGACGCCGTCTGTAATTTCGCTGCCGACGTGGTCAGCGGTAAGGTCAGTTCTGGAATTCCGTTCGTTGTTGCTCTCCGTGTGGTAAGAGAGGATGTAGTTCCTTGTGTTTTTTTTTTTTTTTTTTTATCGTTTTGCTATCATAGTTGCCTGTGTCAGATTTCTGGTAAATGTGAACATTGTCTTAGTCGCTCCAGAAAGTGTGAGCTGAGGAATCAACAATAATCTTCCCTTAGTCGCTTAAGATTTCTGGTAAATGTGGTCTGACAGGCAAAATAATCCATGGAACTTAGTCAGATTCTCACATTGTTTCCCATCTTGAACAGCTCCTCCAGATAGTTTTTTTCAAATAAGAGATCTGTATTTTTTGATGCAAAGGTAACACATGTTAAGAAATCAACAATAATCTTCCCTGGCCTGGAACAGATATTGCACATGGAATGTGATATCTTAGAATTCTTTTGAAAACACATGTTCTTTATATCACTTTTTCTAGTTTCTGTAGTTTGAATGGGTTCCCAAGTCTATTCTGCAATTTGCTATATATTCTGAGCAATTTTTTGCCGGTATATTCTTAGGATTGGGGAGTTCGTTGCCATGGTTCTTGTTCTCTGGTCGCCTGTTGTTGTTCCTCTATTTCCAACACTTGTGCAGAGCTGGATGTCGCATAGCTCCTCCGGAATTGCTGATTTTGCTTGCATTTTTGGCCTTTACATTGCTCTTACGATACTTGTTATGTTATGGGGCAAGCGGATCGGTGGGTATGAATATCCCCTTAAGCAATATGGGCTGGATTTGATGTCAATGCAGAAGGTATGGATTCAATCAAGTTCATATGTTTGACAAACATAGACCAGATGTTAGGCAGGTGCATTAACTGTGTATTGCATGTCACATGTCTTTGTCCCACACTTGCATCTCGATTTCCCTATTGGTATATGCATACACTCAACTTATTATTAGCACTGTCATTTTTAGATTCAGTGATGACCCTGCGTTAGAGAAGAAAGTACTACCACAATATGATGATCCGGCTCAAGATGAGGTTAGTTTTTTTTCTCTTTTCTGATTACAAGTGTCATATCTAGCTATTGCGTTCCCACTTCTTTTGATGGTTTCAGGAGTAACTCTTGACTCAAGTGGATGTTTGACCTATGAAGCTGAAAGGAAATTGGAAGAGGTAACTAGTTTTTATGCATATTGTGGTTCAGCATTAGTTAGAATAGGAATGGGGTCTGCTTGGTCGTTCTAAAAAAGTTTCATGTACTTCATATACAGCTAAGAAGGAGGCTACAGGGTGCTTCTTCAAATAGTCATTGTAAAGATCTCACCTCATCTGCCAAGACCTCGTCCAATTAATACACTCAATAAGAATTGCTTCGATTCAGAAAGCCCAAGAAAAAGAAATCCTTACGGAAGAAAGAGAAGTTGGACTTAGATGCCCTTGAAGTGGAAGCAGTTTCAGCACGGTTGGGTGTTGGAGATCTTGGATCACGTAAGGATGGGAGGAGGCAGGCTAGCAGAGAGGAACAAGAGAAAATTGAGGCTGGGATGAGAAAGAATGCCTACCAATTGGCCTATGCTAAAGCAGAGGAGGCATCTAGGTTACTGCGGGTGGAGCAAACTCTTCCTGTTAAGACGGAGAATGACGAAAACATGGTCGTTGCTGATGACGATGAAGATCTTTATAAATCTTTAGAGAGAGCCAGGAAATTGGCTCTAAAGAAGCAAGAAGAGGAGGGGGCTTCTGGTCCTAAAGAGATAGCTCTTCATGCCAGTAGTATTCCCAGTGCACACAATGCAGAAAATCAGAGTGTTGTGATTGGAGAATCACAGGAAAGCAGGGTTGTCATGACAGAAATAGAAGGTTTTGTTTCAGGCCTCGAGGTTGATGAAGGTATACATTCGATTAATTCTGTGTTGGCCTGGACAATTTGCGATCACATTTTCTTTCTGAACCGTGGAACCCTTATTTTGTTCTCCAGATTTTTCAAATTACTGCCTTTTGCTAATTTGGGTAGCATTGCTGCTTATTGGGTCAAAACTAGTTTAAGTTGGCTGTTTAGTTTAGAATCCTGGTATTGTTTGGATGGTCAATGAGCAACATTTCTTGTTCTTTCACTGTATGCATACTGAAAGATTGTTTGTAAGTGACTTATTTTAGAGTTTGCCTTCTGTGTATGTGCGAACAAGCAGTGCACTTGATGCGCCTCATTGAACAACATCCTGGACCACTTGCAAACAAGTGAACTTTTCACATACAACTTGCAGTTTGTTGCTCATGCAGTCACAGTAGCTTGTTTATTTGGGATGCATTTTAACTTCCAAACTAAATTCCTAATCGCTGGTCGAGGGGATTGCTGTCTTGAAGAGCAGTGGACTTATTCAACTGTATTGGCCATATTGGAGTTGCTTAGTTTTAAAACCACGGTTACTTTTCAGGATATATGCTGGCTAAGAATGATGTTGGTTCTACTGAGAAAGGGAGAGGGACATGCATATTGGGCTTGCATTGCAATTTTGAGATTTCATTCATGTAATTGAAGTTACTTCCTCTTCAAATCGGTGTTATATCCACCAATTGCTTGATATGGTCTTTGGTGTCTGAAAGAATATGTGATGTTATTTTCTTATCAAGTGAGTTACTGAAATTGTGCCATTACCCCTCGTTCCAGTTTCTCATAAACCTGACACAGAAGATGTCTTCATGGATGAAGACGAAGCAGATAATGAAGTATAAGATGAGCCTGGACGCTGGACAGAATTTAAAGAATTTGGTAATGATGAAGGTCCTGTTAATGAGGGTGAGGAGGAAGTTGTTCTGGATGAGACAATTCATGAAGCTGCAGTGGGGTTAGGGCTGTCGGGTGCCCTAAAGCTGCTCAAGGAATGGGGAACACTTAAAGAAACTGTTGAGTGGGGTGGTAGAAACATGGATAAGTAGAAAAGCAAGCTCGTAGGCACTGTGCTCTGCTCAGTATTTGGAGTTCTTGCAGTTTGTCAGATGCCAAGAGGTAAGTGACGAGGGACTGCAGCATGTTATCCACTTTCCTTCTTTGCGGACCTTGCGATTGGTAAAGTGCCTAGGAGTCACCGATGATGGCCTGAAGCCACTTGTGGGATCACAAAAGTTAGAGTTGCTTGTGGTGGAAGATTGTCCTCAGATTTCAGAAAGGGGCCTTCAAGGTGCTGCAGAATCTGTTTCTTTCAGGCAAGACTTGTCATGGATGTATTGAAGCCATAAGGGCACCCATTCCATCCTTGTGTCTATTGGATTTAGTAAAAATATGTTTTCTTGTAGTTGTTCAATAGATTTTTATATGATTCAAAAAATCGTGCTGTTTGTGGTTAGAGGAAAAACAATTGTGCTGTCATCAGTTGCTGGACTGGTGTTGTATGTCCATGCCAAGGCATATATGCCTTGCCTTCTTTTTCGTTGCTTAAGCAAAGCCCCTGTTGATGATGTACAGTATGTTAATTCATTATTAGGCTGTGTGAGTTTTTCTTGGCCTCCAAGTCTTCATTCATCGTCATTAGATGCCATGACAAGGCTCAAGTCATATGGGCAAATTCGAGGTGCTGTTACAGCAACTTCTGTTGCCCTTGTGGAAGAGTTGCTTTTCAGATCATGGTTAATTGAAGACATTGCTGCTGATCTTGGATATCACCCGGGAATTATTTTGTCAGGGCTTGCATTCTCCCTGTTCTGGAGGTACATTGCTTTAATTAAGTCATGTTCCTTCCAACTTTTTAACTCATTTTTGTCCTTGGATTTTCTCCTTCAGTTTTCTGTTCTTCATTTGTTGTGGGAAAATGTCTATTGGGGCCAGGAAAAGCATGTTACTCAAAATATGACAAGTAAATCAGCACTCCTGGAAATCAGGTTTTAACTTGGTGACCACCCTTTTCTATTTTAAAGTAATCACGCAACACTGCTAACCTGTTCTTACTGAAATCTTGGTTCTAGATTGAACATGCTTGCAAATTTTTTGTTTTTTTATCGAGAGAAGTTTACATAATAAACATTCTGACGATGAAGGCAAACTTATGACTTGCCAAACTTGCCTTCTTGAAAGGCTTAGATCTGTTTGTGTCATGTCACATTTAGCCGCTACAATGAGGACAACGTTCTTTCTTCTTAGCGTGATCTTTCATCCTTTCCCTTTTAGGTTAAAACGTCTGCTTGGAACCTGGTTCATGTTTCCGTCATGCACTTGATCAATTTGCTTCTGACTTGATCTTCCCTTTGAGTCAACATCAAAGATAATTGACTTATCCGCCACATTTCAGGTCTCCATGGGCAATACCTGGGCTGTGGCTCTTATCACTAAGCTTGGCCGGGCTTCGACAAATCGGTGAAGGTAGCCTGTGTTCCAATTGGGCTCCGCACAGGGATATTAGTCTCAAGTTGCACTCTCCAATCAAGTGGCTTTTTGATCTACAACCCCAACTTCCCCATTTGGATAACGGGGACTCATCCTTTCCAACCATTCGGCAGGATAGTTGGCCTTACATTCTCTTTGGTGCTGGCAATTATGTTCTATCCAAGAGAAGCCGCCATGAAAAAGGAACTTACGAGACCCATATGGGAGTAGCTACATGACTAGTGGATTGATGCACGATTTGGAGGGTATGGAACTCTCTGCATTCTATTTCTGGGTAGGCGCATCGGTAATGGGAGATGGTTTTAGCCTCCGCCGGTTTTTTTCTTCTTTTACTCATGAAGGTGTAGATAGAAATAGAATACCTCAGAAATAGAAGGCAATTTTGACAATGTGTTGTGTCGATGCGTGTATAAATAATGGAATCAATATTAAATTGTACAGTACAAGCTCTCTCCACCTCTTGTTCTTTTGTATTGATTGTCCTCTCTCCATACGTCAGATGTGTACAGTTGACTGGAACAGTCAATTCTAGTATACAAGTTTTCCTTGTGATTTATTACTAGATTGTTCTAGTTCTTGTAACACTGATTTTAGCATCTGCTGGACAAAGGTTAACTAGCAGGTGGTCATTCTTTTTCTGCCTCCTCTTAATGTTTCCTCCTAACATATGTTCTTTGCCTGCTCCATGATACTCAGACTGCTGTGATGGGAGTGACGAATACGGTGATAAAGTGAACTGCCCGAATACATGTCGGGAAGCTGGAAAAGCAGCACGAGATGAGCTGAAGAAAAAAATTGCTGTGTACCAGGAGGGTGTTGCCATATGTAAACAGGAGGTGGAACGGGCTAAAGTAGCTCTTGCAAAAGACAAGAATTGTCAAAACTGAAAAGTGAGGAGTGCAGTTTGAACAGCTTAAAGGTTTGGTTTTTCCTAATTTGGTGGTATCTTGGCAAAATAACTTGAATTTAGTTGTCATGATCTCATTAAACCTGAGTTTGCCCTTAAAACGTAGTTGCTGGCTACTGCACATATATATCATCTTTGTTCATACTGCATCCAGTGATAGCAGCATATTATGGCTATTGATTTGTTGATCATTGTGTTAAGATTTTCCTTTGGAGTTAGCTGGTTAAAAGACCCTCACATAAACAGACTAAAAAGTTAGCGGCTTTCTTGTTCTTTCAGCAGTTTAATTTGAACATGGGACATGTTTTCTTGTGAATTACTAAATCCCATTGCTTTTTGTTTGGAGCTTTTTCTGCCATCAAATTTTACCTTTTCGGAAGAACTGATTAGACCTTGGTCCTCATTGATGCAGTAATAAACCAAAGCCTGCATATCTTTCAAAGATTTTGATTGCACTTTTAAGCTATGGCGGGGTCCCTAATGAATTTCTTTTGGACATGGTGGAGAATGCTCTGGGAGATGCAAATAGTGTCATCTCTAGTAAACGAGCAGCTCTAAGAGGTAGTATTCTTCTGAACATTTGGACTGTTGAAATAATGTCTATTCTTAAAACAGTCCAAAAAGAGATTTCTCTCCAATTTTTTTTTTCTATACTTGGATGTGCTTCTTCTTTTTTTTTTTTTCTTGATTCGAAATATGCATAAGTAAAAAATGCATCTCTATTCATCTTTGCTGCTTTTACTTCCCACAGGTGCGTATTTCCTTCAATTGCTATTTGATGTGTAAACATTTTCCCTTGTGTTTTCCTTTTGTTCTTTTACCGTATGAACAGTTTAGGTGAATCATGCCAAGAAGGATGGTTTGACTGCAGCTAGAATGATCTTATCTGGGATTCCTTTGGACGAAACATACCTACAGAATCGTCTGTCCATCCTGATGAACGATGAAAAGAAGAGTTTGAAAGGAGGAAGGATTCCTATTCCAGATTCTTACTATCTAATGGGGACAGCCGATCCCACAGGAATTCTTAAAAGTGCTAAAGAATAACTGTAGCTATGCTTGTCTGGGGCTTAGATGTTTAATTTAGTTACATGCCTCCATATCTGGTCCTTGGATTTAGACATCAATGGTGTTATATTGCTTTGATGACAACCCATCTCTGGTTCTGTTCTTGTTAACCCACGTTTGAGTTTGATATTCACAACTTTGGGGAAAAGGTGTAATTACCTATTGGGCTTTGATGTTATAATGCTGTTTCGGGTGTCTTTACTATTTAATAGTTTGCTTGAATCATCAATGCAGTGACAGTGGACAAATTTCAGGGAAGGTATTAGTATACTGCAATCCTGGTTTGCACTTCGGGGATATTCTTGTTTTGAACGCTACATATGTGGAAGCTCTGGAAACAAAAGTTGGAAATTCAAAGTATGCTATATTTTTCCCTACTAGTGGACTGCGCTCCTTGGCTGATGAAATAGCTGGTGGGGATTTCGATGGGGATATGTATTGGGTTTCACGTAGCCCTCAGGTTGGGATATGTATTCGAATGCTTGGTGGCTCCCATTTTCCAAGCAAGAGGTCTTTGAGTGGAGGGAATTCTGTTGTAACACCTGAAGTTCAGCCATCGGAAGGTAAGCCAGATCTGTCCCCAGGAGAGGACCCATGCACCATCAAGCCTGGTTGCCCAAGGTATTAGTTTCCCCAATTCTATTCAATTTAAACAACTAATTACGTATTGGTGCATATGTAAATGGCATTTGAGACAGCACATGCATATAAATAATCGAATGTTTGTGCAGATATATCACTTGCTACTGAAGTCACCGAGGGGACGATTAGGAACTCCAAGGATCTGTATCCTCACATTTCAAAGATTAATACCAAGCTGATATGCCAAGAAAGAGGATCTAAAGAATTTCTGCAGCTTTTGAGTGTGTAGATATACAATCAAAATCGACATTACTTAACTTTCAGTTAGTTTTGCAAATCAGAACAATATTGAATTTGTAATTATTGTTATAAAGAATAAGGTGGTTCTTAATTCTCACTCTTTGTATTGTTAGAAGATATCTTGAAAACTTTGTTATTCAAATATCAAAATGCTGTGTTCAAGTTCTTTTTGGCCCTTGACTACAGAATAGCTTTTTTACTATTTTTTTCTCTCACATGGAGCTAACGTAGTCAAAACAAAAATGATAAAGCTAAAAGGGTGTTATTTTTATCCAAATTTGATTTCTTAATTTAAATGTTATTTAAGATTTCAAGTGCACTTACCGTACAAAGAAAAGTAAAACCTTACACATGACCAATTTTTAAAATTGTGATGGAGTCATGTCTTCAAAAGGATAAACTTCAACCACTGGTTCATTTTCTTGATTATGATTCAGCCACGGTAAATCACATGGGACTCCAAACATTTCTCGACATTCTAGACTCAATCAAAATCTATAGATTTAGGTTTAGTCTTGAAACGCAGTTAATGCCAACATTTCTTTGTTCTTACCAGAGAAAGAGAAAAAGAAGTGTGGAAATGTTGAAATTGAAAGCATACGGTGTCTTTGAATGTACCAAGTTCCATTTTCTGCTAAAGAAGGAAGGCACAATCGAAGTCAAATGTACTGGTTCAATCTGCAAATTTTACCTCTTTGACGAAGTGGAAGATTTATGAACATCAAGTCTCATGCTCCTGACATTTACATTTGAGTTTGATATAAGGGGAAGTTGAATTAATCCATCTTCTTTCCCCAACAACTAGACATTGCTCACAGATGCTATTTCGTGAACGAGAGCTGCACAATTCGGCCTAGAAAAGCCGACAGTTCTTGCAAACCGAACTGCTTCTATAAGCATGTAGTATCACTATTGAGTATCAGCAAGGAACTACTTTTGCAGCACTTCTTCTGTCTTGTTTCTTACGATCGCTCTTCCTTAAGAAGACTAGCAATATGCATTCCGGGAGCATGGGATCATCAAGCAAGACTTTGGAGAATTAATGCGGGATGAGTAACTTTTCATTGCCACAAATTATATCAGCATATCCAGATGTAGAGTCACCATCTGCTGATGTAACAGAGGACCTATTACCATAACCATAAACTGAACAAGAACTAACCACCAGGACTTGAGGAAAGATCCATACAAAGCGTATTGATTAAACATGTTCTGTTAAGTCCAGTGTGCATGCAAATCTCGAAGCTGCATCATCAAAAGGAGAGACGGAGACACTTGCATGACAAACGGACTATTCAAGCCTACCACTCTGTTTGGCACACGGCTAGTCGACGATGAACATTATATTACGACAGCAAATTGTCAAAGTCATAATACACGCCATATATCTCACATACAACCCTTTGCAGATCAAGCTCGGAAACATCCACCCAGAAAAAAAAAAAAGAACTGTTTCAAAGAAGTCATATATAACGAAACTACTAGACAGTAACTTCTAGGCCTTATAACAGACCTCACCATCACAGATTCATCCCTCTTTGGCATCTCCTCCTTCCTCTGCTTCCTCCCCAGCTGCTTCATCGTCTTTCATCTAACTCGTTTTTAGTCGTTTTCTCTTCTTTAACAGCGCATTTTGGGTGGAGATCAAAGTCACACTCCTCGCAATAATACGACCACCCCTCCCCTGCCTTACCGCTGCCATCACATATGTACCTTCTCCCCTGAGCAGAAACGAGCTCGTGCTTTTCATGCAAAGGATGCTTCAACTTCTCTGGCCAGCCTTTTATACTTTCCTTGAACTTTTCCTTGAGATGATCGGCAGTAAAAGGATAAGCATCAGCCCCGTGGTCCATTATAAGATCCCTTGCTTTTTTACTCACCGTCGGCCCGTTGGGCCTATGGCTACAAGTATGGGGATCCCCTTGACCTTGAATTCGTGACTCAAGAAATTCTTCCTCTCAACACCAAAGGGGAGCGCCAGCCATGGCATCGGAGCAAAATAATCGTCGAAGGCAGTTTGGTCCTTGTCGCTGCAGATGAAGATCACCTCAAAGGCATCGTCTGTGGCCTTGATCTTTTCATATGCCTCCGTAAGCACCGGCAGGAATGCTCGGCAAGGAGGGCACCAGTGTGCCGAGAAGTAAAGCAGGACAGTCTTCCCTACCAAGTCCGATACTGGAATCTGCAATCAAAGTTAAGAAACGACCTTTTAGATGAACCGCCAATCAATGGAGAAGGCATGTGAAAACTGCATATATGGAAAGAATTTTCCTAGTTATGGACCTGGTTTCAATCCTTTCCTCAGGTCAAGTAACCCAGGGACAACAATATTTAGGACCTCATTGTAGACATTAAAAATTTCCCTAGTCATTAGCTTCTAGGGGAAAAAACAAATTTACCTTGGTTCCATCCTTTCCAATGACGAAATCCAGATCCCCTGAAACCAAGATCGACTCCAAGGTCTGAGATTCTTCCCTTTTCTTCTCTATCTCTGCAAGCTCCACAAACTTTTCTGGAGTGAAGGGGTAAGCTGTGATGCCATGCTCTTCGACAGTTTCGGCAACGTTGGGATGGACAGTCTTCCCATCCTGACCGATAATGACCAGAGTGGGTAGGGTCGACAGCTTAAAGTACCTCACCAACTTCTCGCATTTCTTGTCTTTGAATGGTAATGAAAGCCATGGCATGCTTCCAGAGGATTGGTTGAATGACGCTTCATCATCATCAAGAGGTATCTGAACGATCTCAAAACTCTCTTCTCTGGCCTTCAATTTCTCATAAACCTCCAGTAACTTAGGGGTGAAATCGACGCATGCCCTGTGCACGCACAACGAGAAGTACGGACCCACAGTTTTCCCTTCAAGCTCAGTAACAGGAACCTAGTTTAGCCACATAACTATTAGTAAAAGGAGGATGGAAAACCGAATCATAAGCACATGCGACCATCAGTTTCAAATGCATCGAAGATCTTTTTTAGGTTTACCTGATTCCCATTGGACGAAACTACGAAGTTACGAGATCCATGGACCAAAAGAGAGGTCACTGATTGATTTATCCTAGCAGCTTCTTCCTGGTCTTTCAACTCTTTGGATGAAAGGGTGACCTTCCACTCCATACTCACGGACAATCGCAACCCCGCTATCTGTTAAGACCGTACCTGTACCATCGAGAATGACAAGGTGGGGTATCCCCCTCACCTTAAACAATTCATCCAAGCTGTTGCGCTTGTCCAAGTCGGAAAAGGGGATTGCAAGCCACGGCATCTTGGAAAAGTATCCACTGAAGGACCCTTCATCCTTATCTGCAGAGATATAAATGATCTCCAGATCACCATTTGGGGAAAGTTCATCGTACACCTCCGCCAGAATCGGGGTGAACCGGTGGCACGTACCGCACCACGATGCGGAGAAGTACAAGCCAATCTTCTTCCCCTTCAAGCTATCGACCTTAACCTGATATAGAACAAAAAGATTCCTAATTTGAGTTCTTTCATACAGTAATCAGCGCTCAAGGCACACTAGATCACTTGACCACCACACAAAAATCCTGAAAATGCTCAAGATACACATCCAAATGCCAACTGCAGAAGCACTTCCCTTACGCACTGCTCATTAAATAGTTAGCAAATCAGCAGTCTTCTCCACCAAAACAAGTATACCACACCGAAGGTGTGAGCATTACACTAAAGAGCATTACTTCTAGCAATATCGGATCCATATACACTGCTCCCACCCGATCCAACTCCAAGTAACATGTCTTTCTCTAAAAAGTAATGCATCAACTACCAATCATCCAGTTTCTGAAGGAACCAAATGGACAGCACTCGAAAAATGATGATCCTAGATCAGACCAACTCTAGCTTCTCTTGAACTAAATTCGCTACCTTAGCCATCACAAACCGACGGCTTCGTCACCACAGACTCCCCAGTTCGAAATTCAAGAACCGATCAGCGAAACAACCCCACACGAAGACGAAGGCCACGAGAACTTGGACAAGGACGCTGACCCATAATTCTTTTTCTTTCACCTCATCCAGTGAAAGAGCAAGAGTGAAAGAAGAGAACTGAGTTTCACCTGATCGCCGTTGTTCCGGACGAGGAAGTCCCTGTCTGGAGAAGACAGGAGGGACTGAACATCGTGAGAAGATTCCCCGCCTTCGACAACGTCCGCCATCCTGGTCGCGTTCGTTCCTTGTGTACTGTTCTGGTCGCGTTCGTTCCTAATTTCAGTTCCTTGTGAAAGAAGGAGATGAGGATTGACAAATAACATGCTCAACCAAGACAGAAATCAAGTATTGCTAGTGAATGTCTAGAGTGCTCACATCTCATCAAATGGCCACCAGGCCTTTATTCCAAGTCCAACTAATCCTTCAGCAAGCACTCCAGCATCCTGAAAATTATTAAGAAAATACATGAGTACATAAATTTTTTTAAAAAAGGGCACAATGATTAAACCACGTAGTAATTAGGAAAAAGTAAGAAAAAACGTGTCAACATTATCTAATTAGTGTAACCACAATATTCAGCGGAGCTTTTTAAACTATTTCAGTTTTACTAGTACTACTACTACTAATAATAATAATAATAGCAGCAGAAGCAGTTCCGATACTGTTTGATTATTGCATCAGAAATGTTCAATAGAAACTTTCTGATATACTTCAGTATTTTAATTGAAGGGAAAAAAAAAGGCTTTCTAATGAAGAAAAGATAATAAAAATATAGCACTGCACCAATTAACATAATCAAATTATACTACAAAAATTACGATTATACCTCTAATACAGCATTGTTATAATTGCTCATCTTTCCCCCCACTACCAGGAGCTTTGAATAGTGTTGGCCACATCAACATAGCCATTATAAATTAGGATAACAGATGTTGCACCTTCATCTGGTCATCATTGAACATTTCTTGAGGTGCATTTATCCTCAAAAGCTCAGTGAGGTAACATGTTACAGAAACTCTTATACCCTCAACAGAATGTTTCAAAAGAGAATCAGAAATTAGTGCCTTCATGACTGGAAGAAAGGAATCTAGCAGAGGTTCTGATGCTCCTTGCTCCATGTTAGCCAACAAATCCTTCACCTCCTAAAATGCAATGGAACATGTATGTGAAAGCAAACTGTTGGTTTTTTTAAGTAGAGCAACAACATCAGCTGACAGACAAACATCAAAATGCCGCTACAAGATACAAAGAAACCTTTGAGCAGCTTTAGTAGCTTCGCTGTTCATCCCGATATTGGAACAAAAAATAATAGATAACTACTAACAAAGATTGTGTAGTCTAAGTTAGCCAAAAAATTGTTTGATGAAGGTCACGAAGGTCAATCCTGCACAAAAGTGAGAGTATCATAAACTTCATGCTTTTAATTAATGAAATCATTCTATAAAACTAAACAAGTATCATACCTTATGTGAGGTGCCTCCAATGCATGAAGACACTTTTCTCTTTCGCTTTTCACTACTACCCTTCAATCGAGTATTTGGTATACCTTTTGGTCTTCTTTGAAGAGGATCAAATATTTGAATTTCATTGTTTTCTACATCTTCAGATTCATTGTTTCTTGCCAATAAATTAATATGATCATTACCCGTCAAAGATTGCATTTTGTTTGTGATATGAGAGTAAAGACGCAGCAAGGTTGTAGTCGCAAGCTCCTCCGTAACATCATGATGTGCATTAATATTCATAACACTGAAAGATAATTGCATCAACCTCTTCAAGCGCAATGTTTTAGACTTTACCGCAGCATGAGAACTTTGTCCAACATCACAATGAACCCCTTGTTTTGTTGCTTTTGTCCACCTCTTCAAAATGTATTGTGCAAGAATACTTTTAAGATTTACAACATTTGCCAAAATGCATAAAGTATGCCTACACAACCATCCTCGCATTTCAAATAACTTGCAGCTACATGTAATGGTTAAATCACTCGGACTAAAATGAACAATATGCCTCTTTTCACTATTTTCATTTGCCACGACATAAGTGTGCAATGGTCCATCAGTTTCAGATCTATAAATAAACACGGATAAAACATGCAAGAACGCATCTTGAAATCTTGAAAATTTCTATAAATGACATGTGTGTATACATCTGCAGCATGTTTCAAAATTCCACTAGTTCCGATTGCAATCTGTGGCTTCCCTCGAGCGCACTCAAAATCATCAACAACTTCAGAATTGCGCATTTTTTCTGCTTGTTTCTCATAATGACCGACAAATTCAGACAAAGTCATAGTCTTGCATGCCATATCTTGGAAGATATTATTTGTGCTCTCACTTCTTTGTGTGGATATGATTCCTGCAGAAAAAGTATCTCGGCAAAACGCAGGACACCAATTATTACGCAATTGGTACATGCTATTCAACCACTTGTGATCCCCTAAGCTCCATTCTTGACACATATCTTTCCAAATATTCTCCATTTCCAATTCAGATTCACAATGATATAAAAGTTTATGCCAATATTTATCACGAAAACCCGACTTTCCAAGAAGATGCCTAATATGATGCGTAGCATTTTTCCCAATATGCCATACACATAAACGGTGATTAGTATTTGGAAAAACAGTCTTAATGGCATTCGCCATGGCATGATCTTGATCGGTGAAAATAGTCTTGGGTGCTTTGTTACCCATTGCCTTTAAAAAAGATTGAAATGCCCAAACGAAAGAAGCAATTATTTCATCCGATAAAAATGCACAACCAAAGAAGAGATTCTTCCAATGATGATTCAATCCAACAAAAGGAGCACATATCATATTGTACTTATTTGTACGATAAGTTGTATCAAATATCACAACATCTCCAAAACTTTCATAGTCTAGCTTCGATACACCATCAGACCAGAAAAAGTTGGTTAATCTCTATTCTTCATCCAGTTGAAATGTATAAGAAAAATTACTTCCATTTGATTGTAAGCAATTAAAATGGTTAATGAGAGTTTGACAATCACCCGCACTAATCAAGTTCCTTCTCTTCGATTGTAAGAAATTTTGACAATCACGTAAAATAAAGCCAATATTCTCCTGTCCCCCTGCTTCACCACTAAGATAGGAGTATGATTTTGTAGCCCTTATACCAGCTCCAGCCATAGAAGTCAAAATACTTTTATTAGTATTCGTCATGTGCCGGTATGATCGTATGAGGTGTTTCTGTTTATCATCGATGAAAGGGTGATTATGAACATCCTTAAACTTGTCCACTATCCATACTTCATTTTCAATTTTGAATTTTATACAAGCTTCACATCCAGTTCTCTTCACAGTCCTATAAACATCTCTTTGTTCATGAGGTGGGATCAATGGAGAGTGTCCTTCACAATTACAAAGATATGTGCATGTTCGTAATATTCCTTTACTATTGTTAGCCTTTTTTCCTTTTCTCACTCCAAATCCCTTGGAAATTGCATATGCATTGTATGTCTTATATGCTTCTTCCTCATTAGCAAATGTCATGCCAATTCTAAATTGAAATTCTTTATCAACATTATGCACAATGATATTATCCTCTGCGGCCTCTACAAATTTTTCAAAGAAAAAATCCAATCATATAAAGAAGCCAGATAAAGGGAAAACTAACTTTAATTCTAAAAGAATGAGTCATACCCATTTATCCTTAGAACAAGTTGAGCTAGCAGCAGAATACTCACAATAATCTGTCGAAAAATTTGTACAAACGTAAGTTAGTGACTTCAAAAGATTGTAAAATGTGCATATTTCAGTCATAGTAGAAAATGCCATACCCACTTATATATGGGTCACTCCTACTTTTGTTCTGACTCTTGGTTTTGCAGCAAGCATGAACTTTACTTCCTCCAGCTACAAGCTCAACATACCACCATGAACAACCTTGCCATTACATAATGAATTCAGCATAAGAGTTTCCAAAGATACAATGTGTTGCTGCGACAAAAATGAGCTGGTCATGTAATTATTCTTATGGATTGAATCCTTTGTGCTAGAAATTTGGGTGTCTTGCACTCAAGTTCTTATGAAAATTATTATCCAAGAAAGTGAGTTTACCTTTTAAAATTTCTCCCAAAATTTGCATCATATTGAACTGCACTGTCCAAAACAATAGTTAGTGCTTAAAGCTGAAGTTATTAGGAAGAAGTAAATAAATAAAAGTGACTTTTAATCAAATGAACAATCGACATACGCTTCTCTTATTCTAAAGTTTCCACCCCTAACAGCATAAGAGAAAGCAATTCAGATAAAACACCTCGTTGGCCATTTCACTTGGATGTGCTACATATGCTTCTCTATACGAAACAACTTTTCTGACACGCTTTCTTAAACCAAGAGCTGCTTCCTCCTCACGTTGATATTTCTCCCACCTACAAAAACAGAAGTGATCATAAAAAACATTAAGAGCAAGAATCTTGAAAGATGGAGGCCCATATTTTCTCCTTACTTATAGTTACAGAACAATCATTCTGTGTGAATTCATCTAGTAGGCAGATTTCCAACATAGATATCTTTGCACAAGCACTGATTACATTTGGCCAAGCTATCAAATACTAATATGCAGCCTCTGATCAGTTCTAAATGGGTTTTAGATTAAGAATGTGAGAGATATTCTATAGGGCGTGTCTACAATGGTTATTGCTTGTGGAGCTCATGATTTGACTGTTAATACTAAACACCTCAAATCTATGAAAATTATATACATATATTGATGTAGAATATTCCCTGTTACTTGTTTTAAACTTAGGATAATTATTTTTTCTTGATGGAAGTGAGCCTTGTTATCCTCGTGGATGGTTGCATAGACTAAAACAAGTAACTTTTTTGTTGTCGCTGCATATGTCCATCAATTTCTTTCATGTATGCATGCTTGTGTGCTGCATCACACATTTTGCTTTTATGTGCACATCATGTATATGCATTTACATATGCAACCAGACAAATATGCATGCAAGTACATATGTATGTATGCTAGTGCACAATAAGTACCCTTACATCAATTCCCGTCCCAAACATAATTCTGACACAGAAAACAATTTAAGTTTATGAGTCCTACAAATGAAACATGGAGAAAAAAGTTGCCAATATTGATGCAGTTCAACAACTGACTCTAACCTTGTCAGCAGCCAATTGATTTCCAAAAGCATTCATCAAGTCAGAAAATTCGGAGAATTTGAGCTTCCCATCTTCATTGTAGTCCTGCGGGAAAAATTAAAGGGTTAACCTGTTAAAAAATTGGACCAACACAACAGAAGGCCTACTTATTTTAAGAGGAAAATTAAGATGTCCCCGTGCACAAGGCTCTGAAGTTGTAGGTTCTAGGGATGGTTAGATGTACTTATCCTTACCCCTTACTTTTGGAGAGAGTTTATTCCATGACAAATCAACCTAGCTTGTCCTCTAACAGAAAGACCTACTTATGAGAGGGGAAAAATACAGAATTCTCTGTTGCGTACACCAATTTCCAAAAGCACTGAAAAATATCCTCATTATGGCATGGTGGTCAGATGCTCCAGTAGAAAAATGTGTGAATGGCGCTTGGGGCATTCAGATTGAGAGAGAGAGAGAGAGAGAGAGAGAGAGAGAGAGAGAGAGAGAGAGAGAGAGAGAAAGAAACAAGAAACGTTTCTGCTATATGTGTCCATCTGCTTTTATTAAGTGCATTTTATGTCTCCGATTCTGGATAGTCCTGTGACCAAACTAATAGTTAACTTCAATTATTCCGTTGCCTTAAAATCGTGCAAAGGAACACCATATTGCCCATGGTTATATAATCACAACTCTCTTAATTGCTCCAGCAAAAGTAGTTCTCATCCATGCCAATGTAAATGTAATAAAAGTCTATGTACCCTCATGCACATGGACATGGCTGTTTGCATGCATCCATATGGACTACTCCAGCCAAAAGTTTTGGACAACCCGTGCTATAAACAAATGATCTTGAGTAGCTGTATCCTATGTGACATTGCAGGATTATGAAGAGGAAGAATTTGGATGCCATCAGAACATAGTCAACACCTTCCGGCTACTTGATTTTACATACATAAAATTGGTTTTTAGCAGTGTCAAAACACAGCATGTCAAGCAACCATGATGCACAATTTTCATTTTCACTTCTAGCAAGAACCAAGTCTAAAATTAACTTAAGATATGCAGAGGGAGATACCTGGGCAGGATATCAAAAGAATGGCCAGTTTAGTACAGGCTTCCTAGACAACTAATGATATAACACAATTTCAAGATTCAACCATAATTCCCAACTTATGGGTGAAGCGACCAAGTTTGATTCAAATTTATATCTTCAACTTACTTCCAAACAGGATGTCACAGGATTGAAAAACTACAAAAGTGTTAATAACTTATGCACATGGAAGGAATATGCAATAAGAAGCTATAATAATAATAATGGTCTGTCACAACACTCAAATATCTTGGACTTCTCATATTCATAGCTTCAATACCACCACTGAAATAATGACCTTATTCAAGTTTCCAAGCAAAAGCTTAAAAAAAACAAAAGGAATTACACAGCTAGTATGCCTTTCAATCTAACCGAGTTGAGTGTCTACCCATGTAAAACAAAACGAAAAGGAGAATTTCAACCCTTAGCCATCAAGTTTTGATCAAACATAACCTGTATTTACCGTCTTCCATCCGGCGACGATCATCCAGATGAAAATTATTGGACGGAATTAATAAACTCACAAACTATTGAAGAGATAGCAGTATAAGAAGCTTAACCCTCCACACTAGAACTTTCCACTTAGATTAATGATAAAAAAGATGACGGTAGAACATACTCCGGTGGGAATGGCGGGACACGACTTGCTTCAGGAGTCAAAAGGGCCGATGAAGAACTCTCCCCCTCAGCCTCCTGATAAGCTATCCAACTTTGCCTCGACCTAGAAGCCAAAGCAGCCACTATCACCAAGCCTCCATGCTTCCTGAAACAGAGGCAATAGAAAAGAAAAAAAAGCCAAAGGACAAAGAGAGGTCTCACAGTACCCATACGCCTCTCTCTCCTCCACCACAATATCCCTCGCGGCTGTCATGGCGTCGCCGAAACCCCAAAACTTAGCACCGCCACCAATATAGCCTCGCAAACCTCTTTTGCTTCAAAATCCTTGGTTACGTACTCGAGCCCGAAATGGGGACCAAATAAGGAGTAGAAGACAGAAGGTCGAGAGGCCAGTCGGCAGCCGGCGATTTCTGGAGCCGCAGCTGGAAAGTCGATGACGGCGAGGAGGGAAGCGCTTAGGGTGAGTGAGAGGGCTCGAGACAGAGAGAAGGGGGGGCGGGCACTTGGGGTGAGTGAGAGGGCTCGGGACAGGAGATTCTTTTTGTGGAGGAAGCGGTGGCAGAAGCGTTAGTCTCATATCTCCATTCAAAACGAGAATTGGAAAACCATCCTTGACATCGAGTTCACCTGTGTGAAAGAATATTTTTAACCCCATTAACCATAGAACTTTGAGCTGAAAAGAGAAGTGACAGGCAACACTATTTGTGATTATGGTATACATCATCCCTTAATCACCATTTTCGACTAGTCCATTGTGTCACAAACCAAGATAGATCGCGATAGGGGACAGAAAAGAAAACAAGACTTGATGCATTACAAAGGAGTGATCCCAGACAAATCCACAAAAATCAAGCTTTGTTTCCACCAACAGGCATTGACACTCAGTATACCATCCAACGGGAACAACACAGCAATAGACTTAGTGAACGTGAGAACACACTCTTGGGAAAATTCCACAATGATTCAAACTCGTCGTAATCAGACGGACAGACACAACCTGAGAGCCGAGCAACGGTGATCGATCCAAACCAACGCAAAGCATCCCTCCAAATCACAAAACCCAACAACCGGTGAGTGATCATCGCTAAAACAACCGCCAAACAAGCAACTCATAACACCCAACCTCTCCAAACATAAAAAAAATTCACAGAATTGAGAAACAAACACCGTCCCTCCCATCAAAAACCAACGAACCAAAAAGGACGAAAAAAGATGGAAAAACGGTGGCTTTCCTCTACCCGACGGAAAATGGTAGAAGGGAACTTCAAGAGATAAACCCAGAAGCGAAAAGCAAGGACCCATCTTCTCCTTCTGCTCCTTCATCTCGTTCTTGTTCTTCCTCCTTCTCTCGCTTCGACGTCAAGCCTGAAATCACCGAGAAAAGAGAGAAAATGCAGCAGGCCACTCCTTCTTCGCCGCGCCGTTGACCCCGCCCAAGTCCACCGAGATCTCCCTCGCGACAGAGCGTGCCAGCATCAGGACAGCGCCCGGTTAGCGGCGGGGGGCCTGGTGCCGCTCGGGAACGAGACCGAGATGCCAGAGGCAGATGACCAGCGACCCAGGCGGAGGCGGAGGGATGCACGGAGAAGGAAAGGAACCGAGGCGGAGGCGGAGGCAGAGGCGGAGAGGGGTGGCACAGAGAGGAGGCGGAGAGGGGTGGCACAGAGAGGCGGAGGCGTCTTGTTCGTCGGAGAGAGAGAGGAGGGGAGGGAAGAGTGAGAAAGGCGAGAGAGGAGACGGAGAAAAACCCTACAAATTCGAGTGAGGAGAGAGAAAAAATTTTGAGCGGGAGGAATAAGCTGACCGTCGGTGGAGCCGAGCCGAGCCGAGATCAAAAACCAGCACCTTCCTTTTTCAGCGGGTCCCGCTCGGGGACACGTGGCGGTATTGCATTGGTTAGTGCGCACCAGGTCAGCGGATGACGTGGCGCGCACTAACCACTGAATATTTTCTCGGTTGTGACAGCCATGTATGAGTGTCGGCGTGCTTGTGAGCCCTTTGATCATATGCCCTCCGAATTGCCCAAAGTCCCCACGAGGCATCGACCTGAAGCCTCCCGCTTTCGCCTATCCATGGTCCGGACCCTTTCGGCATCTCCGCCTTTGGATTGCGAAGAAGAACGGTGTGGCGACGACTAGCGAGCTGGCCACAGTGGCCGCCACCGCCTTGACAATCGTCTTGCTTGAGGACGATGACGAGTCCAACGGTGCTTGGAGAAAAGAGAAGTAGTGAGAGAAGAGGGAGAGAGAGCGTCGCAAGCAGAAAAAAAAAAAAAAGAAGTAGAGAGAGAAGAGGGAGAGAGTTGTTGCGAAACGGAGGGGAGGAGAGAGTAAAGGGGAGAGAGACGAAGCGTTAACGGAGAAGTGGAGCCCGACGGTGGGCTCAAATTTGCCACATGTCGACTTCTCTATGGTCTTACATTTCGCCTACATGGAGTGTAAAACCTACCCAATATTTTCTCCCCCTTCGTGCGAGCCCCACCGCCTGCCCTCTTTCTCTTTCTTTTTCCCTCTTTGACCGGTCAATGATTATCTCCCTCTTCTCTCTCTTCTCACTCTCTTCTTCCCACCCCACATGACCGAATTCTTCTGCTTCTTCTTCATTCTTCGTGTGCAAACCAGCAAGCTAAGGAAGAACAAAAGCAGCAGCTCGCCGAAGCCGCCGCTTGCCTCACGTTCCGCTGGCCGTCCCTCGCGCCCAAGCGTGCTCCCCCGTGCGATCCAGCCACTGCCCAACCTCTGTCCGGCCCCGTCCGACCACCTCCGGCCGTCGTTCGACCCCGCCGAGACCTCCCGGCGTCCCCCTCACCCTTCGCCGGTTCCGCCTCGCTATTTTGGCCGGCGGACTAGCTCCGGCCAGCCAAGAACAGCAACCCACGAAGTGCGTTTCCAGCACCTTCGGGCCCGCTTTTGGGCCATTTCCGGGCCCCAAACCCGAGCCGTGCTTTGGGAAAAATCGTTCCTCGTGTCGTCCCTGTCAGATTGATACATTTTGCGCACAATTCTGGTGAGTAATCTCACTAATCTCTGATTAGTTGGCTAATTATGCTTAAGGTTGGTTTACTTTTAATTTATTAGGTTTAGGTGGTTAGATTAGTATGGATTAGTGTTTATTAGTCAATTGTGATGCGAATTAGCCAAATTGAGTGTGCAATTGGCAAGGAGACGTGGTCTACTATTTATTGAAAGTGTCTCGTGATTTTCCCAACCCTTAGTGGGCTCCAATTAGGCTTTTCGGGCCTAAGGGGAATTTTGGTATTGAAATATTAATTTTCGGAATTAAATTAAATAATTATTTATTTTCCGAAAATTCAACTAGGTTGGCCAGTGACCAGAATTTTATGGTGGTGATTGTGTTGAAGTCCGTTTACTTAATTGGGCTTTATTTTGAGCTAAATTGAATTATTAATATTTATTAATTAATTTTCGAAATTAATTATTTATTTATTTATTTTTCAGAAATTAAGATTGAGATGGCCGACGGCCGGAATCTCGTGCTGATTGTTGTGGTGCAGTCCATTTATTTAATTGAGCTGCAATTTGTATGGAATTGATTTAAATTGTGAATTTTAGAATGTCTTTATTTAGTTGATTTGATTATTTGATTGAGAAATCGTTGGGCATTGGTTGTCGGTATCGAAAGTAAGTTGGTAATTACCCGAAAGAAAATACGTGGGCTCGGTGAATTGGAATATCACCTGGAGAATGCATGTGAGTTCGGTAGTTGAATATGTCAGCTTGGCAAAGAGATCGCCTAAGAGAATGCACATAGCTCGGTGACGAGTTTGGCATCTAAAATGGCACATGGCTCGGTGATCGGATGCGTCACCTTGGCGAACTAGTGCCTTAGAGAATGCACATGGACCCGACGTTCCTGAATGGTTTCTAAAAGGACACGTGGCTCAGTGAATTGATGCATCACTTTGGTGAGTTAGCACCTAAGAGAAGGCGCGTGGGCCTGGGCATCGTAAAAAGGACACGTGACTCGGTGATCTGATGCGCCATCTTGGTGAACTAGTGCCTTAGAGAATGCACGTGGGTCAAGTATTCGAAAATAGCATCTAAAAGGGCACGTGGCTCAGTGACTTGATGTACCACCTTGGCGAAGAGGTCGCCTTAGAGAATGCACGTGGGCCCAAGGTTCTAGGCACGTGGCTTGGAGACTTGGAATGTCGTCCTGGAGAATGCACGTGGCCTAGCTTTTAATTACTCCTCAGTGGGGAATGATTTGTGTGACATGTAATCGATTAGTTCAATTTGTTTGGAGTAAATGAGTGCCTATTGTGAATTGTGCTGATTTGCAGGTGGGATCTGAGACTAAGGTAAGTCCTCTACCCTGTGCGTGTTTAGGCAGCCTATAGTATAATAGTTTACTAATCGAGCCTTAGTGGGGGTAGAACTAGCTAAGACATAGTCTCATCCTGGTTTGGGGAAATCATTTCAGGACCCCGTTGAGGAGCTAAGGAGGAGGAGTCCGAGAAGGAGAACTCGGAGGTGAAACTTGAGGAGAAGGATTTTTGGAAGAAGAAGATAATCCCGAGAGGGGCCTTGAGTACAGCCCAGATGGACTAAGATTCTATCTTCTTTTGAGATCTCCATTTTGATGTGAATAGAGTTTAGAGTAAAAAGTTGTGAAGTGCTCTAGTTTGTGTTTTGTATAAAAGTTTGGTTATAAGTTTCAATATGAAAAATATGGCCCTGCTTTTCTATCCCATCGATTTATTGTGCAGGGAGTTATAAGCTGCTTTCGCATGTGCTTAATAAATTAAAGGGTTGGCGATATATAGTCTTGGGATCGCATATTAAAAATGACCAAGAGAAGGATGTGTGCGTGCCGAGGATCGGGGTGTGACAGTTGCAGGGGAAAGCGGCACACACGGCCAGGCGGTGGTGCGGTTGGCGGTTCGGTGAGGTGGCGTGCAGTGGCGGAGCATGGGCGGCGACGGCAAGCAGCTCCGATCTTCAAACGACGGTGGCTCTGCTTCTACTTTGCTGTCTTCGCTGGTTAGCACGAGCAAGAAAGGAGGAGTCGGTTATGAGAGAGTGGGGGAGAAAGGAAAGAGAGAGAAGAGAGATAAGAGTGAAGAAGTTTGAAAAGTCAAAGTGAAAAAGCCAAGAGGGGACAGCCAAGCATTTGGTGGAGGGGGTAATTCGCACGAGAGAGAGAGAGAGAGAGAGAGAGAGAGAGAGAGAGAGAGATTCGGCCAAAGGAAAAGAAGAATAGGAAAATAAAAGGAACCAAATGGTGCTTAGCCAAAAATGGAAAAAGAGAAAAAGGAAATGGGAGGGAATTAAAAAGAATTTCCTATATAGGAAATTCTCATCCCATTTTCTTTTGAATTAGCTCATTTATTCCTAAAAGAATTTCCAACTAGAGCACTCGGTCCCCACTTTTGATTCTGCATCCAAATTCCCTCTTGATTTTCTCTCAATTAACTCTCACAAAAAAATCAATTGATATTTCCATTATCAAATTGATTAATTTCCTTATCCAAGAATCCCCATGCTTCTCAATTTCGCCAACAAAATCAATTCCCGGCTTCAATTGAATGAAAACGGCCATAACGACTTTTTCCCAAAAGTCTCGGTTATCAGAAAAACCTTATAAGGCTAAGTCGTGGATCCTAGAATTTATTGTGACATGATAGAACCTTCAATTTCTGAAATCGGACTTAAATCGACGGTTAATTTCCATTTGGTGCGTTTTTAGCGTAACCTAGGCTACCGGGTGGTTTTCAGAACTTTTTAAGACAAATAACCCGTGGTCGATTTTCTTCGAACCACTATGAACCCATTCGACTCAATGACGACTCTCGATTGTCGTGAAAATCTTGAGGATTCAATTACGGACACAGGGTACCAGAACGACAGTAAAATCAAATTAGTGTCAGTCGATGAGAATTTTCCAATTTAGTGACGTCACCCACGATCGGCCATACATCTCAGTCGAATAGACCTATCTCTGATCTTAAATCGATTTTTAACTGTGCCGCAATGGCCTCTAAAGATGAGCACAGTCGAGAAGCCGATTCTTGATCGAACTCTCAAGTTTAGTGCCTTAAATTTTCTTAATTACTTACCCAGACAGTCTAGTTATCTCAAGAGCGATCGGCTCTGAGAATAGCCCTATAAACACATCAACGAAATGCCCGATTAATTCAGTAGAAAATAGGTTGAGAAATTCTGGATGTCACACCCACTTAGAAAGAAAAACTGGGAATAAATGGCTAATTAATAAGTGTGGGGTTTCTTTAGTGTATCTAAAGAAAAGATTAGGTGTGAACTAGAACCCACCATACCCGCGTACGAGTGTGTGATTATTAGATACACTTAGCACTAACCCCTTTGTTATTTATTTATTTATTTTTATTCCATTCGGTTATATTATTAACTTTAATTAGTTCAAAGGTTGTTTTTGTTTATTGAGAATTTTCAGAAATTATGAAAATTGAAAATTTTATTTATTAAAAAAAGTAAATAATAATTTTTTATTTTTTATTCCGAATTTTTATTTATGTCTTTTCAAGACAACCTTTGAAAATGATACCCGTTCAGTTTGCAACATTTCCCGAAGAGTTGCATTTGTTCATTTTCAATATCTTCCGAATGGATACTTTTGTTAATTTGGGCAACTTTTTTTCGAAAGAATACCTTCGTTTACTTTGCAATTTTTCAAGAAGAGTTACCTATGTTCTTTCAAATCGATTTATAGATACATGTTAGTTTTCCAGAAGAATAATTTGAGATCATTTTTCTTTTTGGGTCTTCTTTCCAAAATTACAACCATCTTTTTTCAATTGTTTCCTAAATAAACCTTGGAGTAATATTGGAATTGCTATCTAGTATTCTTATTTTGGAACTTTGTCGTATCTTGGAAGATATTTGCCGGTGACTATTAGCAATTTGTGAGGCAAATAAATCCTTAAAGAAAGAGATATCAAACTTCAAAGTCTAACTTGATTGCTCTATTGATTCGAAGCCATATTTTTCCAACAGTATTTGATGTGGATTTTGATGTGAAAATGTGGTGTATGAGTGTTTGTGGGAAAACACAGCAAAGGGTGAAAAGGAATATTGAGATAGGATTATAGAAGCTGATGAATAAATAAAAAATTGGTTTGTCTCTGTTGTATACATGACCGAACAGCCATGCCTATTTTATGGGCTGAATCCACCGACTTATACATGCAATATATCTCTGCATTTGTTGGAGATCTCTTTTGGGTTTTTAACTTGGCCACAAACTTCAACTACCACGTGTAAAACTACGGACTTGTAATGGTGCCTGAAAAAAAAAATAGAGACTTGTAGATGTTAATCCTAGAGAAGCCTAAGCTTTTCTTGGAGAATTGATGAAAAACTTCAACACGATAGAATTATATGAAAGCTGCATCATGTTGAGAATATGTCTCAAGTTTACCCCCGTAATGAAATCTTGAGGCAAGTGAGTTTCATAGTTTGAATGGATTTGCCGAAATGGATTTTCCTATTTTGGATCAAATTCCAATACATGTATGAAGAGGGCTTTCTTCATTAATTATATTCAAGATGAACTTTTAGTGTTCAACTTGATAAATCTTGTCATGATACCTATGAATTCTTTTGTGAGATTGGCGAGGAATTATGTGGGTTAAATATAGTAATCTATGAATCATTTGGTGTAATTGCGGTCAGAAAACACTGAGAGTGCTCAAGTGACTCGAATATAATTATGATTTCTCTTTTATCACTTGATCTATGATGAACATTTTGTGCTGATATCCCTATGTCGTAAGTCCCACCGACTAAATTGCATAAATATGATGTTCCATTTATTTCCTCATTCTTAAATTTTATTGTTTGATTGCTTGTTTTTGCGATAATTGGTATCAAAGCCAAACTTAATTGAGTTAAAGCAAGTCAATGGTGACAGAAGGAAAAAAAGAAGAAGAAGAAGTGAAAATCAACAAGTTTAATAGGAATAGTTTTGAATTCTAGAAGGTATAGATTGAGGATTATCTATACTAGAGAAATTTGCGCTTAGCCCTCTTAGAAAGAAACTAGAGTCAATGAAGCAAAATGATTAAGATTTACTGGATAGACAAGCATCGGGTATTACTTGGCTAACTTTAGCTCATAATATCATTTTTAACATTGTGAAAATTGACACGTTGAGTTGGACACATTTAGAAGCTATTTAGATTTACATAATGAATTATGCCTACTAATCCATACTATTTGCAAAACAAATATCTTCAACTAATCACATGGGAAAAAACGTTAATCACTAAATTTTTATTTCTTACAAATTTCAGTTTTCAATTTTGAACCTTCGAAATCTTAAAAAATCTTCCTGAAAAAGTCTCACAAATTCCACGAATGTCCATGTTCTTCCTAAAGATGAATCATGATGATATGATATTAGTTTAGTATCAATTTTTGCGAGCATGTCATTTTAATTGGCGTTCAATGTAAGATGGCCTTTCGGCTAGAAAAAAGGGAATATTGATCCTTTATTATTAGACTTTTAGGTCAAGCAACCTTTGAAGACTTTGTTTATTAACCCTATAAAAAGATATATATATATATATATATATATATATATATATATATATATATATATATATATATATATATAAAGAGAGAGAGAGAAAGAAAAAGGAACATGTGGCACGGTTGGGCGAGTACGAATTTTCTACGAGAAGAAAAAAAGAACATAGCTATCTAGAAGCAGAAATGTATTAGGAATGAAGACACAAAAATTCCAGTCAACCATAGAAAGATACTCAATGGAGACTCTTTCTTAGCACTATTTCTTCTCCTTGAACCGGATTGTTCTTCTTCGGTTTGGCCGTCATGTACTGCCTAGGTTTCTCGATTTGACTTAAGTATCTGCGGCATAATCAAACCTGGTTTATATCATTTCTGTTCGTCCTCGCCGTGAAGCGGCCATTGGCTTTGTTGTGACGAGTCCTACATCCACGATCCAAGCTCCAAATGTGTAGGCAATAAAAGGAAATACTTTGTTCTAATTTCGAATTCTCGGTTTTGTCGCATGCTCTTCTCCTTGTTCTTAATGCCATTTTGCTGGGTTGTCGCAGAATTCTGCATTTTTAGGGGCTGCATGGAAACGTTCCTAAAAATGAACAACACTTTTTGTTTTTTTGTTCCTTGGAAACGTTTGGTTGCGTTTCTGTTCTTTTTCTGTTATTTTTTTGTTCTTTTTGTTCCTGGAACACAAAAAGAACAAAAAAAGAAACAAAAAAACTTACTTCTTGTTCCATAAACAATTTTGAAGAAACGTTTCTTCTTCTCTCTCTTCTTCTTCTCTTCTTCTTTTCTTCTTCTTTTCTTCTTCTTTTTCTTTCACCGGTCGCCGGCCTCGGCCATGGCCGGCGATCGGCCCGTCGAGGGCCGGCGACACTTGTCGAGGGTCGGCGACCTCGGCGTCTTGCGGCGAGGTCGAGCCTCGCCCGGGGGCCGGTGACGCTCGGCCTCGCTGGATCTAGGCGAGCCCGAGCTCGCCCAACCAAGGCGAGGCCGAGCCTCGCCCAACCACTGCGAGGCTCGACCTCACCGGGGGCCGGCGAGCCTCGCCGTGGCTGGCGACGCTGCCAACCGAAAAAATAAAAAATAAAAAGAAAGGAAAAAATGAAAAATAAAATAAAAATATTAAAAAATTAAAAGAAACAAAAAAGAATAAAATTTACCAAACGTGTTTCTATTCATTTTTATTTCCTAACAAGTTTACCAAATGCGTTTTTATTCAAAAATTGTTCATCGGAACATAAATACTTTATTTATTTATTTCTGTTCCAGGGAACATAAAAGGAATAGAAATAAAAACATGCGCGCCCTTAATGTGCCCTGTCGCCTTACGTTGCTTCATTTCTTGTTCCCAAATGAACATTATCTGTTTGATAGTGTTATCGGTTGATTGAGTACCATGGGCTAACTGCTAAGGGTGCGCATGGAAACACTTATGTTCTTTTTTTTTCCTATGAACAGAAATAAAATAAAAAAGTGTTTACATTCCGGGAAGCAGTTTTTTGAACAAAAGAACGCGTTTGGTAAGTGTAAAAAAAAAAAAAAACTGTTCTTGGAATGAAAAAAAAGAACAGAAACACGTTTAATAACTTGCAGTCAATTTCTGTTCCTAGAATATAAAAAGAACATAAACAAGTTTGGTAAACGACAAAAAAATTTCTGTTTTAATTTTTTTAAACATTTTCTTAAATAAAGTTTAAAATTGATATTGAATTCTCATTCTTATGAAATGCTCATTAAATTTATTTTGTTCATGGTTAGTGAAGACAAACATTTTTAACTCTTTACCAAAAAAAAAAAAAAAAAAAAAACATTTTTAACATGATCATATGGCATATTTCGTAGAAAATTTTGTAATTAAAGTTTGTATCAAATTTTTTCAAGTACTTTTTTATTTTTTAGTTTTAAAGCATATAAACTTGATATTGATTTCTCATTCTCATTAAATGCTTATCAATTTAATTTTGAAAAATGGTGAGTGAAGAAAAATATTTTCAACATGGTCATATGTGCGCCCTTAAACGAAAATACCAGGTCTGCATTGCCATCGGCTATGGCTTTCATACCGAGCTCTCTTGTGAACCCTCCACTGCAAATAAAAGTGCCCTTATAAGCCCATCTCCAAGCCCTCATCAACTGGATGTATCAATTTGTGTTTTAGTGGTCAAAAACTTATTTTGCGATAAATTTATCACATTTTCCGTGGCGTCAACTCTTTCTCTTGTGATATAGTATACATCTCCATCAAATTCACCTCGCACAACACCACATGCCGTAAGACAAAATGCGCGAAAGAGCTGCTCACGCAAGCAGCTGAACCGCAGTTGCGATTCAATGACTGTACGCAGGAGGAACAGACAGGGACTCAGATTGTCGCAAACACGCACCAACTTGTGCGCCCGCTTTCGTTAAGGAGTAACTAATGTTTGTCCGGCCTAAAAGAGCCATCACATTACAAGTGGTTACAAATGAAATGATACACATGATAAATTTTGCCAGAAAGGAAGAACTTATCACGAACAAAATGTGTGCCGATTCTTGCTATGATTGATTTGGTCGACCACACCCCCCACGAAGACAAAAATGTACAGGCTCCCAGATTCTTCTAGTGTTCTTGTTTCTTGATTTGTCTGATTTACACTCCGGATGAAGATGTCCGGTTTATTCTGTGCGCCCAATTTTGGAGCGGTGGGTTTAGCTCCTCAGATTCTACTGGACGATAAAGGCTTGGCAGTGATGGTAGGCGGAGGAGTGGCTATGGCAGCCCATGGATCGTCATCCGTTGTTACGGCAGGTTTTACAGTCAGGTTTCGAGGCGCTCTTTGGAACCGGTGCCGCTATGGATCCCCACAAATCATCATCTTAATCTTTGGTGACTTTCACTGCACTCTTTGGCCTCAAACTCGTCACTGAGAATCAAAATTAAAATACTTAAGCCTGCCGGATGTATCGGCAGCAAATAGCATTAATCAAAATCAAAATGCAAGAGAGTTGTTAATTGCAGTAAAATTTCATTTCTAACAACAATCCTTCGACGTTAAAGGACCAAAAGATGATTACCACCACGACCTCTTAACTTGAATACACTGTAACTGGCCCTCACACACACACACACACACACACACATATTCATGTGATTCAGAACCAATTATCCAGAATAGCAACTCATTCTATAATATTCGAGTTACTATTGAAGATCGCATACTCACAGTCACTGGACATTACAGATACCGGAAACAAATATAACGATTTGAAATGAATTTTTCAAACAGAAGATAGCATTTTGGACTAAAAAACTATCTAATGCAGCTCACTGGAGCTGCTGCTCGAGCAGCTCTGCCAGCTTGAGCTACTGCTCGCTGGAGCTGCTGCTCGAGCAGCTACAGCTGCAGCTCGCTCGAGCCTCGCTCGAGATGCTGCTCGAGCGAGCTGCGGCTTGAGCTCGAGCTGCTGCTCGAGCTGGCAGAGAGCTCGCTCGAGAGCGAGCAGCCGTCCCAGATCTGCGGCAGATCTGGGCGAGCAACGCTCGCTTGAGGCTCGAGGAGCCATCCCAGATCTGCCGTCGGCAGCCTCAAGCAAGCGTCCCAGATCTGCCGCGCCGAAGCCCATCGTCGACCGGAGAAGGAGGAGCACCAGAAACGTACCTGGATTCGGAAGCTTCAGCCAGTGAGTCACCGGAGTGAGGAGTCGCCGGAGACTCAGCCGAGTGGGAGCCGCCGGAGAGATGGGAGAGACGCCGGAAAAGGGAGAGCACTAGAACGAAGCTTCAGCCGAGAGCACGAGCACGCACGAAGGAGAAGCTTCAGCCGGTGTGTTCTTTTTGCTCCAATTTTGTTTCGGTTTTGTTTTTGTTCTTTTCGTTTTTGTTCTTTTTTTGCCTTCGAATAAGTGTTTCTTTTCTCAAAACAACTTTTTGTGTTTCTTTTTTACTCTAATTTTGTTCGAGAACAAAAATAAAAAAAAACAGAAACGCAACCAAACGTTTTTCTTTTTTTTTGTTAACAAAATCCGTACAGAAATGTTCCAGAAACGTTTCTTTGGAGCATTTCCATGCACGCCCTAAATTGATTTTTGTGTTAGCGGTAAGGAATGTCGGCCTAATATTGAATCAGGAAACTCCTGAATATCGGCCATGGTTGGTTCGTTGGTTCGATAGTTGAACTTGTCGACATTAATCTATTGACCTAAACAGGAGCAGAGTTCGGTTTTACAATTATTATTGGCCTTACCTAATAGCATGAGGTCATTCATGTCCATATCTCAGGATTAAAGCGGTAATATTAATGCAATACGATAAATGGTTCTATTTAGTACTTGTGCAAATATTCTTAGTGAACAGAAGACCGAAACATTTGGTCCATGAACAAAAGAAAATGCAATGCTTGGCAATTTGATATTGTTTAAGTACTAAGCAGATCTTGGCCTTACTTTGCAGATTCGTAGTGATCTCATTATAAAACCTCTGCACTCTCTCTTTCTTTCTTATGCACCTCCTAACCAGACGACTCCCAAAATTTGTTTCCGGGAAAATCGCGAATATGACTCTGCGCTGTGCAAGTTGGGGTAGATGACTCCTTGGACTATAATTGGTGAAACGAGTCCTCGAACTTGAACTAACTTCTGTACACCCTTGGACACACTTGAAATGGGTTTTTGCTGGCTTTTCCCTGTGAAAATGATCGCGAATCGTGATGAAGCGCTTAGAAGATGGCTTCTTTCAAATCTTTCCTGCCCCGCATATCGTATCTAATGAGTTAAAAAAGATTTTTTTGTTCAAACATTTTCTTTTCATGGACATCATCGCCAGATTGCGCGCTTGACCTTTTCATCCCCAATTAATGATTCACATCCTTCCAATCAAACATAACATTCCGGGGCAATGCGAGTGCACTGGGCTCCACGATGGAACGTTCTTTAGTCAAGGCAGCCATGAGGGGCAATGAAATAGTCGGTCGAGCTCTCTATGATCAATCCATGCACCTGTGGGATAGGTCAACAGGGAATGTGGTAGATTTCACCAGTAGATTTACTTTTGCTATCGATTCTAAGAGCCGCACGGAATTTGCTGATGGATTGGCTTTTTTTCTCGCCCCCCATGGATCACAGATTCCTGAAGGCTCAAAAGGAGGCTCTCTAGGCCTCACGAACTCTACCAACTCCGGTCTTGCATTTGTTGCAGTAGAGTTCGATACTTTCACAAATAATGGACTGGATCCAGGCTGTTATCATGTTGGTATCGATGTAGATAGCTTGGTTTCTGTCCATCACGCTTGTGTCCCGTGGGTAAAGTACAGCATACTCAACGGTGAACAACTTCATGCTCAGGTGACATTTAATTCTACGGAAAAGAATTTTGAGTGTTGTTTTCGCAGGTTCTATTAATAATTCAACCAACCTCCACTATCATCTAGCCCATCTGACGGACAACTTGCCAGAATGGGTAAATTTCGGTTTCTCAGCTGCAACGGGAACATATTTCAAGTCTCATACTATTTTCTTATTGAATTTCAGTTCCACTCTTCAAGTCCCCGACACACCAACGGGTGGTACGATTCAAAGAAAAAAGAACAGGTCATGGGTATGAGCTATCTTAGGTTTACGCTCTTCTGTCTTGGTTCTCCTCGTTGCAGGATTTGGCTGGTACCGTTATTGGCCAAGGAGAAATAGAAATGGTCCAAATGGAGAAGAAGATGATTTTCAATCAATTGATGAAGGATTTGAACAGTCGACAGGACCCAAGAAATACTCCTATGGCGTGTTGACCATGGCAACAAACCATGTGTCGTGCATAGGGATATAAAGTCTATTAATACCCTACTTGATGCACAATTCAAGGCTAAATTGGGCAATTTTGGCCTAGCTCGGATAGTTGATCACACCAAAGGATCACAAACAACCATATTGGCCGAGACATGGGATATTTGGCCCCTGAATGTATCTATACATGCAAGGCATGTGGAAGAAGAGCTATCGAACCGAGAGCACCAGATTCAACTCATGGAATGGGTCTGAGACCTTTACGGAATCGGAAAGCTATTTGATGCAGCAGATCCGAAGTTCAATGTAAATTTTGACGTGAGACAATTGGAGTGCTTGATAATTGTAGGCCTCTAATGTGCTCATCCAGACCCTAAGGAACAACCTCCCATAAGCAAAGCGATAACCTTTTTGAACTTTGATGCTTCCCCACCCATTCTCCCATCAAAGTTGCCCATCTCAACATATGTCGTGCCTTCATCTTTGACGCCCGAATGGTCGCATGTCATGTCCATCGGCTTCAAAAGTAGCGAACCACCGAGCGCTTACGTCTTGAACCTGTCGCATTTACTAGCTCTTCCTAGAAGTCTTTCAATTTATCTTCTTCTGCATTGCTTGAAGCACGGTGTGAGTTCACTGTTTTATATGGGTTCGAATTGCAACAATTTAGTTCTATGATTTGTAATATATGCAAGCAGACCTTTAGTTTACAGTCTCTGTTTGCTCCATATTATGTGAGATATCCGTGGTAGTATTTGATATGGATTTTGATGTGACAATGCGTGTATGAGTGTTTTGGGACAACACAGCAAAGGGTGAAAAGGAATATTGAGAAAGGATTACAAGCTTATGAATAAAAAAAAAATTTGGTTGGTCTCTGTTGTATACATGACCGAACGGCATTCCTATTTATGGGCTGAATCCATCGACTTATACACGCAACATATCTCTTCGTTTGTCGGAGATCTTTTTCGGGCTTTTAACTTGGCCACAAACTTCAACTACCACCTATAAAACTAGGATCTTGGAGATGTTAATCCTAGAGGAGCCTAAGCTTTTCTTGGAGAATTGGTGGAAAAATTCAACACGGCGGAATTATGAGAAAGCTGCGTCATCTTGAATACGGTCTCAAGTTTAACCCCGAAATCCTTAGGCAAGTAGGTTTTATAATCTGAGTGGGATTCTCAAAAGGGATTTTCCTATTTTGGATCAAATTCAAATTGTAGTACATATAAGAAGTGGACCTTGTGCACGAATTGTATTCGAGATGAGCTTTCAATATTCAACTTCATAAATCTTGTAGTGATAAAAGTGAATTCTTTTGTGAGATTTGTCACGACCTCTTTGAACACTCCCGTGGGCATGGATACTAATGGCTTGCTAAGTCTAGGTTTAGCTAGAGCTCTTCTAAGCTCACTAATTCGTGACTTATGGACCAAGTCTAACCTACAAATCATCTTCATAAAAGTCACCTCTAATTGATTTGTGATTGGTCGATTAGAAATCTATGTAAAGTATTAAGAGAAATACTTTACTCTTACGAAATTGAAAAATTAGAATCGAAAACTTGATTATATCAGTCAATTAATTAATACCTTACATTACCTAATCTTATTTAAGCTTTGAGGTTTGATTATTTTGAAATACTTTTCATGCATTTTTAAAAGAAATGTCGCAACCAAAATTTTGGGTGAACCACCTAAAATTTGGCTAATGGCTTATTAAGTTTAGACTTAACTCGGGTTCTCCCAAACCCATATCAATTCGCTACTTATGTTCAAATTCTTAACATGTAGATATATTTTATTTAGGAGTCGCCACTAATCTATTTTCGGTGAGTCGATTAGAAACCCGAGTAAAGTAACATGAGTTTACTTTACTCCTACAAACCAGAGAGGCTTATGGAGTACGGGGACTTGGTTACACTAGATTTTTTTTTTTTTGGTACCTAGAGAACCTCCGTGCGCCGTTTCGCGGCGGAGTAAACCCTGAGGAGCGGGAGAGTCACCATCACCCTTTCTGCCCGGACAAGTCGTGAGTTCATTCCAACAAGGCGGACGACGCGAGGGATTCGAACTACAGACCTTTCCCGAAAGGAACTAAAGCTCCATTTTCTAATGTCCTTTTATTCTGAATTCTTTTATTTTCAAAAATGTTTTTGCGACAACTTAAATCAATTTTAAATATATTTCCCTAACATGTGAGATAATTCATGCGGGTATGCAATCCATCAATTTAACATCTAGATAAACAATAAATAAATTACAAAAACTTATCTCAAAGTTAATGTTAAATTAAAATTCACATCAACGGTTTCTAATTAACACGCAATTTCTTTTTTTGTTTTCACTTAATTAATGAAAATCATGCAATATGCAGTGCAATATTAACTAAATAACATAATTCTAATTACATGTAATTTCTAATTAAATGAGCATTTCAGTGAATCTAACCCTAATGACGTGCATATGACATTTTTTCTTTTTCCAAAAAGAATGCATTTTATCCTAAATAATAAAACTAATTTAGCCTATGACATTTTTTTGTATTTTTCATGAAATTCAAATTTGGTGAAATGTGAAAATTACCTAACTAAATTAAGATCCTATTTAATTTATATTAGGTTGAGCCAAATCCTAATTTCAACTAAAATATTATCTTAACCAAAATAATCCTAAAATGCAATATATCTAAAAATACCTAAACTTATAATAAATTATGAAAAAAATATTATCTAAAATTAAACTAAGTGCAATTTAACCCTAATATGCAATGACGTACAAAATATGCCATAATTCTACATGACATATGCATGATGATTTTTTTGTTGTTGTTTTTTTTATTAATTTTCGAAATTAATAATTGCCAAATAATTAAACATGCAATCCAAATTAAAATCTAGCAATCTAAATTGATTTATTTGAGTTTTGATTTTTTTCGAAAATTTATTATAAATAGAATACTTAGCCTAAATATGCAAATAACCCTAAAACATGCAATATTCTAACTAAGGCATATTTCAAGATAAATAAAGCAATCAAGTCCATTCAAAATTACCAAATATATATCATAGTTCGGATCAGGATAATATTTTGCTAGTAAAATCAATAAATTGATCTTAAATCTTAAAGATCAAAATATCAATTTTATTTATTTGATCATATATTTCACCTAAAGTTTTATAGATGAAATAAAAACGCGATTTGCGATGATGCGAATCGGATGATATATTGGGATTTTCAATTATGCATAGATAGGTATTTCAATCAAAGAAAACAACATATAAAGAGATAATAATTAAAAAATACAGAAAAAACCTAAACTTGCCTAATAAAGTAAAGCAACAATACCTAATAATTTTTTTCTTTTTTTTTTTAAAGAAAAAAGGGAAATCTTGGCTGCTGGTTTTGGGGGGAATCGCCGGCGAGGACACCGGGAGCGGCACGACGGCGACGAGGCAACAAGGAGCATCGCGGGTCTGGGTGCGGGCGTCGCGGGCAAGGGACTCCGAGCGCGGGCAAAAGCAAGGCGGAGACGGCGTCGAGGCAGTGAGGCAACAGGGAGCGTCGCGGGCGGCACGGTGAGACCGGCGGGCAACGTCGTGGGCAAAGCAGGAGCTTCGAATCTCCTGGTGTCGGTCACGAGCCAAGCGGAGAGCAACCCCGGGTTGTCAGGTCACTGGATCCGTGGCGTCGGGTCACCAATCGGAGGTCGCGATGAGGTTGCAAGCGAAGCGCGACGGAGCAGGGGCTTCGAATCGACGCGGGCTCGCGGGTGGAGGTTCGAAGCGGCAGTCTGGCGTCATGGGTGCGGCTGAGTCACAGCAGCGGCGGCGACGGGCAAGACGGCGATGGTGCAAGCAGGCGGCGCCGGCAGGGACACCCCCAACGAGGAAGATGAACAGTTGCGTGGGGGGCTTTTCTTTTTCTTTTTCTTTTTCGGTTTGGTCTCTCTCTCACGTCACTTTTTCAACTTTTCACTTTTGTGTACTTTTTCACCTGAAAGAAAGAGCCCTTTTTACTTTGCTCGCAATGTATTTTATAGGTCCAACAAATGTATCCTCACGACATATATTTTTTCCTTTTTGGCTCGCATGATACCCCCTAAATATGTTGTTGATATATACATACCTCATGTAATATTCCCTTTTGTGTTTCTCGCATATTCTATCTAGAAAAATCCCTCTTTGCACAAAATACACCCCTTAGTGTATATTACCTAAAAATATGAAAAATCTAAACGGAATATGTAAAAAATCTTCCCTTCACCGGCGGCCTAAAATAAAATAAAACAAAATGAAAATAAAAATAAAATGTTTCTAAAGTATATGTCATGTGTGTTCTTTTTTTTTTTTTTTAGTAAAAATTAACCCAAAAATTGTCAAAAATTTAGGTGTCAACAAGAAAACTACTCAAAAACCCTTTTTAAAGCTATTCCTGATTTTTAGAAAATATAAATTATTCTCGGATTTTTCATATTTTTATTTATTTTTCAAAAAAATTAAAATTAAAATAATAATATACTATTATAACATAAACAATCGGACCCAGGTCGGGACCGGCTCGGGTCAGATGACCCGAGTGGTCGGGCCCTCAGCCAGACTGGGCTCCATGAATGAGCCCGGTCTGGCAACACCCACAAAATACACGTAATAAAAACGAAGCCCAACCCACGGAGTAAGCCCAAACCTAAGAATAAGGGGAATCGGAGCCGCAGGACGACAACCAAGCTCGGGATCGCGGCGGGATCGTAGGATTAACGACACAAAGGGAACGTCGATCCAGCCCCAAACCAAGAACGCGGAAGCAGATCTAACCCAGGCAGCATATTATCGAACACCTGACGGGCGCCGACTGGGAGAGAAGAACCGAGCTGATTAAGGCTCGAATACGCAAACGCAACCACGGTCGACACGAGACCACAAGCGGCACCCGGCAGTGACCGACCGGGGAAGGCTTGACGACGCTTGGGATTAAGTGTACGTGAGCGACGGCAAGCCTCTGCCGCAATTGGGCTATGACCGAAGAAAGCAGGGCAGAAAAAGGGGTAGCGAGCTAATCGCCGGAGGCGGCCCTACCCAGCTCTCGCTGTCTCTTTCTCGGCCGACTCTCACCGACTCGGGTCCTCTCTCGGTTCCCTCTCTCCTTCTCTCCGAAAACCTCCCCTTCGAACCGGAACACCCCCGTTTCTCCTTTTATGGGGGTCGGACGACTCGTTCGACCGTACGTGGGGCAGGTGGGCCTGCCGCCGGCGACTTGCTCCAGTCACGTCGCCCGCCTACCCCGGTCATGTTGCGCTGCTCTGCTTCTTTGCCACTCTGCGCCGTCTGCTCTCTTGTCCTTGGTTGCATGAGGAAGGAGGGAGGAGGAGAGAAGAGGAAGGGTCTGGGGAAATGAGCTGGGTGAGTTGGGCCCAGGCCCGCATGAGGTAAGAGAAACCCGAGCCCCCGTGGGCGTTTGCGTTTTTTTTTTTAAAAAATTAATAATTAATTTTTAATTTAATACATATTTATCCGAAATGTAGTAAAATAAATAAAAATAAAAATTAGTCTATGCAAATAAGATTGATGCCTATGTGATGTGAAAATCTTTTTTTATTAAGGTCGAATTAGTCCTTAAATTTCTATGCAATTTAATCATAAATGTTTAGGCAAAATTTAGGTATCAATATGATTGGCAAGAAATTATGAGGGTTAAATATTGTTCTATGTGAATTATTTGGTGTAATTTTTTGGGTTGGGAAACACCTAATGACTCAAGTATAATTATGATCTCTAGTTTATCTATTGACCTATCATAAAATCTTGTGCTGCAGTCCTCATTCAATAAGTCCTACTAATTGAATCACGTAGATATGATGTTCCATTTATTTTCTCATTTTTAAATTTTATTGCTTGATCGCTTGTTTTTGCAATAATTGGTATCAAAGCCAAACTCAATTGAGTTAAAGCAAATCGATGGCAACAAAAGGGGAAAAAAAGAGAGTGAAAATCAACAAGTTCAATAGGAATAGTTTTAATTTCTAGAAGATATAGATGGAGGATCATCTATACTAGAGAAATCTTGCACTTAGCCATGTTGGAACAAAACCAGAGTCAATAAAGCAAACTAATTGGGAGTTGCTAAATAGACAAAGATTAGGTGTGGCTGACTTTAGCTTGTAACATTGTATTTAACATTATGAAAATTGACACATTGATTCAAATACATTGAGAAGCTAGATTTACCTAATAAATTATGTCTACTAATCCATGCCATTATATAAAACAAAGATGACATGTTGCTTTTAGGGATGTCAATCATTTTTTCCTCTTTAAATCTCTTCAATTGATCACATGGGAAAATGCCTCAGTAACAAATTTTTTATATGTTGCAAACTTCAATTTTCAATTTGAACCTTTTATATCTTAAAACAAACTTCCCAAAAAAGTCCACAAATTCCATGTATGTCCACGTTCTTCCTCGAGATGGATCGTGATGATATTGTACCAGTTTAATATCCATTTTTGCCAGCATGTCATTTGAAGTGGTGTTCAATGCAAGAAGGCCTTTTGGCTAGGAAAAGGCAATATTGATCCTTTTATCGTTAGACTTTTAGGTCAAGCAACCTTTTTCTTTTTTAAGGTCAGGTCAAGCAACCCTGGAAGTCTTCGTTTATTAACCCTATGAAAAGTGAAAAACAAAAAAAGGAACATGTGGTCCGTTGGGAAACGCGTGGCACGGTTAGGATTCCCTCTTTTGTCAGCACACGAGTGGAGAAGAAAAAAAGACGTAGCTATCTAGAAGGAGAAATGTACTAGGAATGCAGGACGGGAAAATATTGGGTAGTCCGGACCATCACGTCAGCGTGGTCCCGGATCACTCACGCAATGCCATGTGTATGGGGAGGGGACAAAGGACTGAAACTGGGCCTACTTCTCTGACGTTCTCTCTCCTCTTTCTCTCTTTTGTCCTCCCATACACGGGCGCTGCGTGAGTGGTCCGGGACCACGCTGACGTGGCGGTCCCGGACCACCCAATATTTTCTCGGAATGCAGACTCAAAATTCCAGTCAACCATCGAATAATGCCCAATGGAGTCACTTTCCTTAGCACTATCCCTTTTCCTTAAGGAGGACTTGTTCTTCTTCAGTTTGACCGTCATGTACTGCCTAGGTTTTCGTCAATTCGACTAAAATATCTTCCGCATAATCAAACCTGGTTCATATCATTTCTGTTCGTCCTTGCCGTGAAGCGGTCGTTGGCATTGTTGTGACGAGTCCTACCTCCGCGATCCAAGCTCCAAAGGTAAAGGCAACAAAAGAAATACTTTGTTCTAGTTTCGGAATTCTCAGTTTTGTCCCATGCTTCTCTTTGTTCTTAATGCCATTTTTGCTGGGTTGTTGCAGAATTTTGCATTTTTAATGTGCCCCTGTCGCCTTACATTGTTTCATTTCTTCTTTTCCAAAGTAGACATTATCTGTTTGATAGTGTCACCGGTTGATCGAGTACCATGGGCTAACTTCTAAATCGATTTTGGTGTTAGCGGTAAGGAATGTGAGCCTAATATTGAATCCGGAAACTCCTGAATATCGGTCATGGTTGGTTCGTTAGTTCGATAGTTGAACTTGTCGACATTAATCTATTGACCTAAACAGGAGCAGAGTTCGGTTTTACAATTATTATTGGCCTTACCAAAGAACATGGGTCATTCATGTCCATATCTCAAGGATTAAAGCGGTAATATGAATGAAATACGATAAATGGTTCTATTTAGTTTTTGTTCCAATATTCTTAGTGAACAGAAGATGAAACAATTAGTCCATGAGTCCCCGTGCTGTGCTCCCAAAGGTGAGCTAGGCCCGGTGAACTACGCCGGATGCTCAGCATCAAAAAAAAAAAAAAACAATTAGTCCATGAACAAAAGAAAATGCAATGCTTGATGTTGTTTAAGTACTAGGCAGATCTTGGTCTTACTTTGCAGATTCGTAGCGATCTCATCATAAAACCACTGCACTTTTTCTTTCGTATGCACCCCCTAACCACCCGACCCCCAAAATTTGTTTCCGGGAAAATCGCAAATATGGCTCTGCGCCGTGTGAGTTGGGGTAGATGACTCCTTGTGCCAAAATTGGTTAAAGGAGTGCTCGAACTTGAACTAACTTCTGTACACCCTTCGACGCGCTTCAAATGGGTTTTTGCTGGCTTTTCCTTGGGAAAATAATCGTGAATCGTGAGGAAGCGCTTCGAAGATGGCTTCTTTCAAATCTTTGCTGCCCTGCATATCGTATGTAATGAGTTAAAAAAGATTTCTTTTCGCTCGAACAGTTTCTTTTCATGGACATCATCACCAGATTGCACGCTTGACCTTTTTATTTCCATTTGATGATTCACTTGATGAGATGACTAGCTACATGTTCCTTCAAATATCAGGATTTCACGTGCGGCTGCATGCAGTTTCCACGAAGAGAAATATAGTGAACAAGGAGATCAGCCGTCGTTGCAGCTTCTGAATCTCAATGGCTCGCTGCTCAGTGAGGATGCATTTGACAGAAAGGGCTATAGCACAAACACTCTTCTTTTTAATAATCATACAATCTGCAAATTCTGAATCCTTCGACAACATTTCTTTCTACTTCACATCCTTCCAATCAGACATATCATTCCAGGGCAATGCGAGTGCACTGGGCTCCACAATGGAACTTTCTGTAATCAAGGCAACCGAGAGCAGCAATGGAATAGTCGGTCGAGCTCTCTATCATCAACCCATGCACCTGTGGGATAGGTCAACAGGGAATGTGGCAGATTTCAGCAGTAGATTTACTTTCTCCATCAATTCCCAGGAGCCTTCTCATGCTGATGGACTGGCTTTCTTTCTCGCTCCCAGTGGATCGCAGATCCCCAAACAATCAACAGGAGGCTTTCTAGGCCTCACAGGTCCGAATCCAAACTCTACCAACTCTAGTACTGCATTTGTTGCGGTAGAGTTTGATACTTTCCATGACAATATAACAAATACATGGGATCCGCCCTGTAATCATGTCGGTATCGATGTAAACAGCATGGCTTCTGTCAATAATGCTTGTGTCCCATGGATGGATGACAAGATACTCCTTGGTCAACAACTACGTGCTTGGGTCACATACAATTCTACAGCAATGAACTTGAGTGTCGTTTTTCGAGACGATGATGACAATTATACCAGCCTTTACTATCAGCCAGTCAACCTGAGAGAGTACTTGCCAGAATGGGTGGTCTTCGGTTTCTCAGCAACGACAGGGGACTCGTTTGAGGCTCATACAATTTTCTCATGGGAATTCAACTCTAGTCTACAAATCCTTGACGATGTAAATGGCACGACCAATGTGACTCCCGTTGACACACCAACACGAGGGAAAAAGAGTAAGTCCTGGGTGAAGGGGGCTATGTTAGGCTTAAGCTCTTTGGTGCTTATTATCCTTGTTGCAGGATTTGGCTGGTATGGTTATAAGCTAAAGAGAAATAGAAATGATCGAAGTGGAGAAGAAGAAGAAGATGCTCCAGGAATTGACGAAGGATTTGAACAGTCAAAGGGACCCAAGGAGTACTCCTATAATGTCTTGGCCATTGCGACTAACAACTTTGCCAATACTCGGTTGCTTGGGGAAGGGGGTTTCGGAGGAGTGTATGAAGGCCACCTTGCTGATGCAAATTCCCATGTCGCCATCAAGAAGATCACTCCAGAGTCCAAACAAGGCGTAAAGGAGTATGCCAGCGAAGTGAAGACAATTAGACATCTCAGGCATAAAAATTTGGTGGAGCTCATCGGCTGGTGTCATGAGAGAAACAAGTTCCTCCTCGTGTATGAGTACATGACTAATGGTAGCTTAGACTCTCATTTGTTTAAAGATAAAATGCCACTAACATGGGAAAAGAGGTACAATATCACTCAAGGCATCGCCTTAGGGATGAAATACTTGCACGAGGATTTGAAGCAATGTGTCGTGCATAGGGACATAAAGTCCAGCAATATCCTACTTGATGCACAATTTGAGGCTAAATTGGGCGATTTTGGCCTTGCTCGGATAGTCGACCATGCCAAAGGGTCGTTTGCGACCCTATTGGCTGGGACCATGGGATATTTGGCCCCTGAATGTATCTACACAGGCAAGACAAGTAAGGAATCTGATGTCTACAGCTTTGGAGTCGTCCTCTTAGAAATAGCATGTGGAAGAAGAGCTATTGAACCCAGGGCATCACAAGGCCAAATTCAACTTGTGGAATGGGTTTGGGAGCTCTATGGAATTGGAAAGCTATTCAATGCGGTAGATCCAAAGTTAGTAGAAAATTTTGATGGGAGGCAGATGGAGCGCTTGATGATTGTAGGCCTTTGGTGTGCTCATCCAAACCCTAAGGAACGGCCTCCCATAAGCAAAGTGATAACCTTTTTGAACTTTGATACTTCGCCACCCATTCTCCCACCAAAGTTGCCCATCCCGACATATATCATGCCTCCATCTTCGATGCCTGAATCGTTGCATGTTTTGTCCAGCAGCTTCAGAAGAAGTGAACCACGGAGCACTTACGGTACCAAACTGTCCACATTTACTAGCTCTTCCAAGGAGTCTTCCATTTCATCTTCTTTTGCATTGCTTCGGAATACAATGTAAGTTCACTGTTTTTATGGGTTCTGGATTGCAACCCTTCGGTTGTATGATTTGTAATGTGTACAAGTGGACCTTTGGTTTCTATTTTCTATTTGATGCTTATCGTGTGAGATATTGGTGGTAGTATTTGATGTGGATTTTGATGTGAAAATGTGGTGTATGAGTATTTGTGGGAAAACTCTTGATACATAAATTTTACCATTTTCTTTAGGACTTAATCACATACAAAATTAGGATTAGTTGCTAAAAAGAAGAAGTAAAGAGCAAAGTAAATAACTTTCATTAAAATGCATGGTGTATGTTTTCATTTAAATCCAAAATCCATTTTGCATAAACATTAGAAGCATTTACATAATTATCACTAATTGTTAAAATTTTCTAAAAATAAAAAAAAAAAAGAAAAAGAAAAAGAAAAAAAGCGGAATGGACTTTGTCCGGTCCTTCTCTTTTCTCCTCTCCTCTATATGTCTTTTTTTTTTTTTGGGACCAAAACCGGCTTCATTTCCTTTTTGCTAAGCCCAGCCCGCATGCTGGACCTCTTCCTCCTCATGCCGGTCACGCTCTGCAAAACAGAAGGGTACAGGTCAGAGAGGACAGGGCGAGCGTCGCGTGAGACGTTCGGTCGGGGGCCAGGACGGCAGCGGCAGCTGACACGGCAGGAGGCCATGCGCGCCGGTGCTTAAAAGTGTGAAAGTGGTTTGGTTTTTGGGGGGTTCGCGGAGAGAGAGCTAGAGACAGAGAGGGAGAGAGCTTGAGGGAGCCATAGGGCGTCTCCTAGCCGGAACCAACAAGCCGCAGCTTCACTTGCCTTGATTTCAAGTTTTTTCCGATCGTCTCCCATGAAGCCTTTATCTCGTTGATCGTGGGTAGTGGTTGACGAGTTTTAGCGGTGGCGTTTCTGCCAGAGAGATCCTAGCGATGGTGTTGTTCTCGGCAAAGAAGAGAGCGACTGAAAGCGAGGACTCTCGGGTCGATTGGCGCGCCTGAGTCTTGTTCAACGACCCCGGTCGTTATCCTCGTCGTCCCGACCTGGTCACCCCTGTACCCAAACATCCGGTGAGTTTCATTTTTCTGGTACGAACCTCCCTTCTTCCCGAGGATCTCGCCTCGGAAACATTGTGGGGGCGGTCGGCCATTGCTTGATTCATCTCGAGCTCGCCCTCCCGCCGCCGTCTCCGAGCTGGTAGGGACCCCCATGACCAAACGCTCGCTCCTCAAATCTTTTGGTGCCTCACCCTGGTTTGGCCAAGCCAAGAAACCGAGACTTGTTCTTTTTGTTAGTCCGTGTGCGTGTTGGGTTTTGCAGTAGACCATTTGTTTGACAAAATGTTTGAACCAAGGTCGTACATATTTTCCCCTGATTTTTAGTCGCTGAAATGTGTAGTGATAGGTTTTGCTTAATGGTGATCATTTACTAACCTCAACACATGTTTTCTGTTTTTTCTCTGTGGTTCAATGTGCTTTTCCCCTTTGTCGAGTCTTGTTCGGTGCCTTTGTGGCCTTTGTGTGGTAAATGTTGGCATGTTCATAAGTGAGAGTAGATGATGGTAGGGTGGTGATGGAGTCTCGGTTATGTTGGAGTTTGGAGGTGTTATCAGCCCTTTGATCGCCCGTAGTTCACATTCAATCTTCGGTTCCTTTTTTGTTCTGCAATAACAGGAGCAAGAAGACCGCGTGAGGCTTGAGTAAAGTGGCCAATATGAGATGGTTTTGGGCTTATTTTGGTCAAATTAAAAAGGCGTTGTTGTAGGTTAGGGCGGGCTTTGTTTTAGAAATCATACTTTTGTGCGGAATGTTAAAAGAGTCATGCTGGACGATGGGTTTAATCTGGTCTATGGAGTTTCGAGCTCCACCGAGTCTTGATCGGTTGGGTTAGATGACTTTATAATGGGTCTGGGTTTGCTTTGGCTTTAGTGGGTTTGGATAACTTCGGGCGTGCAGAGTGGATGCACGAAGAAGAAGAAGAAGAAGACCAAAAGGGAGAAGAAAAGTAAGAGGAAAAGACAATAAAATATAAAGTTAAAAAAGCTATGGGTTTAAACTTTGAAGTGGGTTCGTAATAACTCATTTAGACCCATTTCTTTTTTACTTTCTCAAACCCATTTCTCATCCATATTTACTATTTACTTAACCAATTTCTGACTCATATTTAACTTTCACTTGACTCATTTCTGACTCATATTTAACTTTCACTTGACTTATATATAACTCATTTAACTAAAAATGAGTCATAATAGGAGTTTATGACCTATCTTGCTGGCTCTAGAGTTCATAATGAAATTAAGAAAACTAGGGTGAGTAATTGTTGTTGAATTTGCATGAAGAGACAAATTTTATTAGAATTATTGGGAGAAAGGATACGAGACTTGAGATTCTATATATAGGGATAAAAAAGAGAATTAAGGAAATAATATGATGAGAGGAGAAACCTAACTGTAGAACTATACACAAAGAGAAAGCATTTGGAGGTAAAGAGTGAGATTAGATTTGAAAATTTTTGAGGTGATTTCAGCTGATAAAGATCACTAAAGACTTTGGAAGTAGGAGGTTACAAGGAACTAGGAGAGTAATTCTGTTAAAGTTATGTCTCAAATTTTAACCCATGAATGAAACTCAATTCGAGATAAATTGCAAAAAGGTCCGGTTCATTAAAGGAGAGTTAGAAATTTGAATATATCTATGGACATCCGAAAATCGAGCAAATACGGTAACTTCCTTTGACGATTTGAAGTCGGAAATAACGATGTTAAATCTGAAAAGTCCAACGTGGACTTTGAGTGGATTCCTTGAACTCAGTCAACACGGGTCAATAAAGGAATTAACAGAAGCCTACTGCACGTTGGGGACAAGGGCCAAGTTGAAATGTCAATTCTAGAGTTTGAGTTGGACTTTGACTCATTTCATTCTTGGTCACATATAAATATATATTCTATTGTTGGGCTCCTTGTGCGGCGATTGTTGATAGGAAGTCTTGAACCGTCAAAAGAGTGCTGGAGAAGCGTGGGCTATCTTTGTGTCATTCGTGTGGCGAAATTTATTCATGAATTTGTTGACATCTAAATTTTATTATTTTATTTATGACTCAATCGCATATAAAATTATGAATTAGTTGCTAAAAAAAAGAAAAACAAAAGTAAAGAGTAAAATAAATAACTTTCATTAAAATGCATTGTGTATGTTTTCATTAAAATCCGTTACGTGTAGACATTAGGAGCATCTACATAACTATCACTAATTATTAAATTTAAAATTTAAAAAAAAAAATTGAAAAAAAGTGGACCGGGCTAGGCCCAATCCTTTCCAATTCTCATATCCTCTGCATCTTTTGTCGCTTGGGCCTAAGCCCAGCCCCTCTGTTTCCTTTTCTTCCCCAGCCCAACCTCCCTCTCTTCTTCCTCTCTCTCTATCTCTCTCTCCCTCACGCTCTCCGCAGAAAGAAGAAAAAAAGCAAAGTACGAGCCAGAAGAGACGGGGATGGCGAGGGAGCAGAGGGGGCAACGGATCGCGCAGCATGATCCCAGGGTTGGAGTCGGGCAGCAAGGCGGCTAGCGGTGGCAGAGCCATGCGCGCTTGCGGCCGAGCATAAAAGCAAGAGGGGGTTCTCGACGGAGTCCTGGGGCTTTTCTGGGGGGATTTGGTTGAGAGAGATTTGAGAGAGCCTTTGGTGAGAGAGCTTGAAGGAAGGAGAGCGATAGAAACAGAGAGTGATTGGGAAGAAGAAGGCACCGAATCAACCTCGGTAGGGCATCGCTCCCACCCGATGCGAGCTTGCGCCTCCTAGCCGGAACCACCAAGCCACGGCTTCCCTTTCCTTGAATTCAAGTTTTTGGGGTGAGTTTCCTTGTTTTTGGTTCAACCCGTGTCAATTTCCCAAGGATTCCGGCTCAAGGGCGTGCGAGGTGACCGGACATTATTCAATCTATCAATCTCGCCCACCGTTTGCCACCCTCAAGCCGGGTAAGGACCTCCGCCGACCCTTTTTTCTTTATGCCCCGCTTTTGTCCTGTTCCCTCATATATTTTTGCAAGGTTTATTGAGTTGGGACATGAGCTTTGGGTTCGCTTATTTTGTCCTTTGTTGATGTTGAGCATTCCTTGGCAAGCTGTGGTCTAGTTTCGAGTCTTGTTCTTGTCCATGGCTGCCTTGAGGCGATGCACCTAGGTGTTTGATAAAATGCCCTTGAAGCGCTTTGGGGAAAATAGCCATTACCTTTGCCGTTTCCGAAGTTCATGTATATTCGTTTTGATTGCTAGTTACTGAGGTTGTCTTGCATGAAGCCTTAACTCGTTGATCGTCGATAGTGATTAGCGAAATTACACCATTGCAATCGTCCTGACGAAATTCGATCACGGGATTTAAAAATAATAAATAATTAAATAATTATCAAATTATTTAATTAATTAAATACCAATAAATGCCATAATTGTAAACTTTGTTTGGAAAAGCCTAATTAAATACTGAAACTTGCTCGGAAAATTCCGAACCTAACTAGATAAATACTACGACCTATCTACTTGCTAATTGCACTACTCTAACCACCTAACATGCAATATCGAACAACTAAATTGCTAATCCATTCTAACTAACTACATAATCCAACCTTAATCTAAACTAATCAATCATTAAGCATAATTAACTCAATAAGCAGAGATTAGTGAGTAAACCCACCGGATTTGCGGGCCGGTGAGTCCATGGCGACAGCGGCGCGATGGCGGGCAACAAACTCCAAAGTGGCAACACCAACAGGAGCTTAGACCGGGCCGAAAACGGCCCCGCAAGGTTCACCGTTATTGCTAGTCTTGAAGGGGCTTGCTGGTCCGTCCAAGTGGGCTGGTTTCTGCTTGCTTTGCGACGGAATTGCGGGCCGGACTGGAGTCGTTGGTCACGGCTTGATCGGAGCTACGGACGGTCACGGTTGCTGGACAGAAGTTAGAGGTGGGCTGTTCGTGGGTTGCTGCTAGACAAAGGAAAACGGCGGAAGTTGCTGGCGTTGAAGGGCGGTCAACAAACCCGCAGAAGACAAAAGATGGTGGGGTGAGTGGGCTTCGGTGGTAGAGGACAGAGACGAGCGGGAGAGAAGTCGAAGGAGAGGGGGCGTTACTGGCGTCTACGAGGTCAACAACCTGTTGGAGGAGCTTGGCGCGTTGACTCCTACGAGTGGGATGGAGCTGCGTAGATGGTGGAGCAGCGAGCGAGAGAAACGGACGTGGCGGCAGGGGGTCTTCGGTGGGGATGGACGGCTGGCAACGAAGCGGAGGGGGCAACAAATTCGAAGGGGAATTCGGTGGGGCAGAAAACGTGTAGGGGCTCAAGTCTTCGACAAAACAGAGAACAAAAGAGAAGGGATGAGGGAGAGAGAGGGTCGGCTGGCTTGCACGAAGAAGGGGGATGCACCGGTAAGGCGTGCACGAGAAGTTTGAGAGGGGGGAAGTCAAAGAAAATATCCTAATTTAATGTATGCTTGGTCTCCTAAGCCTTCATGTATATCGTTAAAGCCCCCTAATACTTTTTTGCACAATAATTCCACCAATAATCCAAATTGAAGCAAAATGTTGCAGTCCTCATGCTAGGCTCCGAATTTCCTCAATTTTGATCTTCAATTTCTTCACCAAATTCCTCAATTTGATGTTCAATTTGCTAAGGAGGAAGCCTATACAATTTCTATAATTTCCTTTCACCAAGTAACTTGGTTCAAAAGTAAAAATCCCTTCAATTTGGCCCATCCGAATTTTCGTTCTTTTTTTAATCGTTCGAATCAATTTTTCCAAGGACGAGTCGATGTTCCTAAAATAAATTCTTCCAAGGACGAGTCGATGTTCCTAAAATAAATTCTTCGAAGGATGAGTTGACATTTTAAAATGAATCGTGACATGGCAGAATTTTCAATTTCTGAAATCGAGTTCAAATTCGCGGTGAATTTCGATTTGACGCGATTTTAGCGTGACCTAATCTATCGGGTAGCTTTTAAAATTTTTTTGTGTAATTGACCCGTGGTCAATTTTCTTGAGCTACAATGTACCTCTTCGACACATTGACGACTCTCGGTGGTCATGAAAATCTCAAGATTTCAATTACGCACAAGTACCCAAAACGACAGAAAATCGGTCTAATGCCGATCGACGAGAATTTTGCAATCAAGTGGAATTACCCACACTTTGCACATCTCTCGTTGAATCGACCTATCCCCGATCTCTGATTGATTTTGACAATGCTGTAATGACCCTTCTGACTAGCACGGTCAAATAGTCGATTTTTCATCGACTCAAGTTTATTGCATTAAAATCTCAGAAATAATTAGCTTAGAGAATAGCACTATATGCGTGTCAATGAAAGGCCTGATTCATTCAATTGAAAATATGACTGAAATTTTAGGATGTCACATGAGAAATATTATATTTTGGGTTTGCGAAACCTTTTGGTGAAAAAATTACAAGAAGCTCTTGACTTGACTTTGAGTATGGTTGGTGTACGGTTTTATGTATGAATTTGTGAAATGCTTTTTAATGCATTTTATTGATATATTGAGTTGTGAAAGGTATTACGTTTTCAGTTTATGAAACCGATTTGTGAGATAAATTATGGTTTTGATTGTGGGATTATTGGAGAATGAGGTTTATGCTTATGTCACTATGATTAGAACCCACTAAGGGGGAAGTATGCATATTATTGTTAGGAAATTCTTTTGGGCTGAACCAGCAGCTAATATAAATGGTAGATCTAGACAAGCGGGTAAACTTGGTTGCCTTGGCCATCGGCGTTAAACTAATCATAGCTAGACATCGAGTGTTAGATTAATCGATGGATTGGACCATTGACGTGTGAAATGATAAGATTAACCAATGAAATAGACCATTGATATGTAAGTTATAGAGATTGATCAATGGATTGAGCCATTAATATTTCATTTTGATATTACTAAGGAAATGAGTATTTTTGTTATGTATAAAGCTTGATTGAAAAAGATATAACTTGTTTTTGAAATCGCACATATGTTAAACTGTGGATTCGAATTAAATGAGTTTCAGTATGGTTTTGTAAATATACATGATGGAAACTTGATATGCTTAGAAGAGATTTGTACTACTCATTGAGGTTATTCATCCATTTCCTTCCCAATCTTTTTAGGTTCCTTGATTAACGACCACTAGACCGAAAGCAAAATCAATAGGTATTTTTGGGGGTTGGATTATAAGGGCCTGCATGTTTGTATTTCTTTTTTTTTGTTCATGAACAAATTTTTTTTTTTTGTTCCTGAACAAAAAAAAAGAAACACATTTGTTTGCGTTTTTGTTCAAAACCTTTTTTTTTTTTTTTGTTCTAGGAACAAAATTAGAACAGAAATAAGAAACGATTTTTTTTTTTTTCTTTTGAAGAACATATTTTCTCTCTCATCTCTTTTCTTCTCTTTTTTTTTTCTTCTTTTTTTCTTTGGCTGATTGCTGGCCTCGCCATGGCCGACGACTGGCCGTCGAGGACCGTAAAGGGCAAACGACCTCACCAGAGGGTCACTGCCCCAAGGTGCCTTGGCCGGGCGAGCTTGGGCTCGCCCGGTCTGGGCGGGGCCAAGCTCGCCGAGCCTCACCCAACCACGGCGAAGCTTGGCCTCGCCGGCCGGCGAGCCTCGCCGTGGCGAGAGGCGAGGCCATCGGCCCTCGTCGACCGTCTCTAGCCATGGCCGAGGCCGCGACCAGCCAAAAGAAGAAAAAAAGAAAAAGAAAATAAAAATATTTAAAAAATTAAAAGAAATAAAAAAAGAATATAAATTTACCAAACATGTTTCTATTCATTTTTTATTCCGAGAACAACTTTACCAAATGCGTCTTTCTAGTCAAAAATTGTTCCCTGGAATAAAAATAATTTTTTCTATTTTTGTTCTCCGGAACAATTTTTGAACAGAAACATAAACAAACGCATCCTAAGTGGTTTGAGGTTGTGTTCTTTGAGTAGAAGGACGGTCATGTCATTTCTCCTATTTTTTAAGGAATTGGGGATGTGACAAAAGGAGCTCTTATGTGAAGATAGGTCTAATTGTATAATTTGATGGGCTCAAGTTTTGGGTTCCTATTGGATCTCCTAATTCCGAAAGTATTGGACTTTTATTGCGTTTTTCACAATGTGGGACCAGCGCAGATGGCTATTTGGGTGGGCCTTAACAATGTGTGCCTGTCTCTGGACTCAACCAGGAATCTTATGGATCATCGTAAGGCTGCCAAATTGTGATTTTGGAATCAACTAGTTTTAGCAGCAAACAGGCGACGCTATAGAGAGGACTTTTGGGGTCAAAGTTGTGATTTTGACGCTGGAACTCTTCAATGTGATGAATCATTTCATGCCAAAAAGAGGACCTTGGAGGCCAGATGGACGCAGGTCAAGTCAAGAAAGGACTTCTTTACTTTTCTTCCATTTAAGCCCCGGCAATCAAGGAGAAGCTTTTTCCTATCCTCTAGTTGCTCTTTAGTTCACACTATAAAATTAATTGGATATTCAAATGATATTCGGGCTTCTGCCCGGCGGAGCTCTCCCAAAACTACAAGGGAAACTCGATTCTTTATTCTGCAATTGAGCGGATTGCCCCTAAAAAAGGTTTTCTTTTTCTTCAGCTTTTTCCCTTGCTACCCTTTTTTATTTGAAAATCCTGCTCTGCCTTCGCATGCCGCAAATCCTCTTGAAAGAGATGTGCCTTCGGATGGGGTGGTGGTAGAAAAGCTGCAGGTACAATATGATGCAATTGGACCATAATGATGGAAAAGAATCAATTTAGATAATCAAATCCTTTGTGACTCTTAAAACCTAGAAAACGTATTAAAAAGTCGAGCAGTCAATCAAGCAGCACCGACCGCTATTCCGTGTTGAAAAGGTGGAGCGAGAACTAATCACCCCGCTTGGTTCGTCGATGACTGTTAACCGCATTCGTGACGGACTGCCCGACCTTATACAAGTCCAACAGGTTACTGAAAATATCACATGTACACATCAAGTCTGCTGACTAGGCTCCGGACTTTTGCATTTGATGCTTGTCTGATTGGTGGATTCTTCTTTCATTTTTCGGTGACGAAAGAAAAAAGGGCACATGAGAATATCGCACACGCATAAATTATCTCGCAAAGCATGACCTTTCCTTGGACGCGGTTTGTTCTATTTCACACATATATTGTTGGACCTTCATTTCCTTCTGTCTCTTCTTGTGACTGGCTTTGTGGCTCTACCTCAACGCTCACTCAAAGATCCAGGTTCTCTCTCTCTCTCTCTCTCTCTGTGCCTGCGTGCAGCGTTTATGGTATTTTTGTTTTTGTCAAAGGATATTCTGTGAAATGTAGCAAATCTCAAGTAGATTTATCAACTTATGTGTTTGAGTAATATTTAGCTTAAGCCTTTTTAGGCATTTAAATGTAAACAAGTAGCCATCAGCAGTTTGCTTTCTTATTTTGCATAAACAAGTAGCCATTAACTGTTGCTGCTGTACATTAGTCCAGCATTCGTCTTGGTGTCGTACCGGCTTCTATGGCAGCTCTAGAAAAGGCAGAGAGGGTCAGGGATGGATTCAAATCTTGGTGGATGGGGTTCTGGCCCCCTGGAGTTGACCCGTCTCACCCAAGCGAAAAACCACGAGGATTATATTGCTTGAAATATTCGACAAAAGGAACTAAATTATTATAGGATGAGGAACCCTAATTCAAAGTCTTTCGATGCACAAGAAGGGTAATTGCCGTTGATAGTTCTCTTACCCTACTTGCCAAACCTGAAAAGCATTTAAAACGAATGGTCTGAGCAACTGCTATCTAGTGAGTAGTGTATATCTTTTCTTAGCAAATCCAGCGTCCACTATGCGTGCCCAGAAACTCCTAATCAAGTACACAACTAGAATGAAAATGAAAAAATCATCACCCACTAATCCACACAACAAATCTAGATGCAATATCATAAAACGGAACACATTTCACAAACAAAAAAACATATAACCTTTTTGCAACTCTATTCATCAATTAGAATACCTTTTTATAAAGGGTTTCTAAATTACTTCAAAATTCATTTCGTAAATTAGATTTGCAAAGCAATACATATAACCTTTTATAACAAGTTTTTCAAATAATTCATAGGTAACTAAAGAGTAGTAAATGTTCGATCCCCATTTGATACAACAAAAATGTTATTTCGTAATTCATAATATATAAAATCATTGTCACTTTCAAGTAATGAGTTTTACAAATTCAAAGAAAAAAGCACCGCTTACTTGGGAATAACAAAAATAACCAATAAAAATTACTTAAGCCAATGAACTTACAATTCTATAAAATAAGTGAAAAACAATATCAAAATGTAAGCAATGACGAATTAACTAACTAAGCTTAATAGCTACGAAAACAACTCTTGCGCATGAACAAAATACATGCCCAAAGTAGATTTTCATAATTGTCTACTTTGTGAAGCTCACTTGCGAAACTTCAAAAATTCGTTTCGACTGAAATGTAACTCCAAATGGATTTCCGTCAAATCCCACAGTTTCATAATGCCCTAACCTATTATTTCCATATCATTCTACAGTTTAATAACTCTTAATCGTGGTTCAAAATTGATAACTCTGAATTTCTGACCTAACGCCTAAAATTATTCTGATTAGATGAACAAAGGGTATCAAACCTTATCGGGTGCAACGGAACAAGTTCATCTAGCTTGGTAAGGTCTCCGAATTGTGTACATGCCAGACCGTTCTCTTCTTTTCCTTTCCTATTCTTTCTCTTTCCTTTATTTTTTTTTCTTCTTTCGTTTCTTCTTTTTGCGTGCCCTATCTTTTGCCTTTACAATGAGCGTCCACTTATCTTTCCTTCAGGTGACCAGTAAAAATTTCCATTTTTCCGGAGCGCCTGCCAATTTTGACTCGGTCAACGCTTACACTTGCAGTTTCGTTTGAGTGAACAAGGTGTTTGGCTTAAGCAAACCGACGCCAAGTTTCCGTTGGTTGTTCGATGAATTGCCATTTTGATTAAGATCAACTGGAGCTAGTACATAATTTTGTTTTCTTAAGATCTAAGCCACATTTGTTTTTCAACTGTCGCGCAAGTTCATTTTCAATCGAACCCTACAAGAAGTTTCTTACGAGTCTATCAATTCAGTGGAATCTCTTGGCTTCTGATTGATCACAGCTACAGCATTACATGAGAGGCAGAACTCAAGGGACTGATTGAATCAGAGTCACTCGCTTGATCTTATACTCCTAGATACGAAAAATATAACACTTAGCTGTAGAATAGTGTGCGAATCATGTACACCTTTGCCCCCAAAATTTTTTAGATTTATCAATGACGATCACACTCTTCATATTTCCTAAAGCACCTCCTAGACACCTAGGACTTCCATCACTCCCATCACTGTGAAATTCTGCCAGTTACTGTCAATGTTATCAACTAGATGAATGTAGTCAATAACAACAGTGATTCAATAAGTATAACATAATAACATCCATGTCAGATTTCTCCTAATTCCTTTTCAGGGAATAATTTCAAAATGTCTGTTGGCCATCCTCAAACATTCTGTTTCTACTAGAGCTTCCATCACTGAGATCGTGCATTGTAATTCTGCCCAATCGCTCATCAATAACTCAAATTTTCAGACTTTGGCAGCTGCAGATGCTCTCCACAATGAATAGAAGCTAGTCAAAGAATACCGACAAGCCTGTAAATATACAGAATGAGGATAGCTCACGGCTCCATGAGAATGCGTTTGATGAAAGAGGCTCTAACACAAGCAGTCTTCATCCTTTCATTAAGCATTCCATCAGGCAATTCCGAATCCTTCCACAACATTTCTTTCAATTTCCCGTCTTTTCAATCAAACGATCAGGGAATAACTTTTCAAGGCAATGCCTCCGTACTGAACTCCATCATCCAACTCACTACTCTGGGTAAGACATCATCTCCAGTTGGCCGAGCAATATATCATCAACCCATGCACCTGTGGGACAGTTCAACAGGGAATGTGACAGATTTTGTCACCCATTTTACTTTCGCTATGGATTCCAATTTAGACGAAAACCATGCTGACGGATTGGTATTCTTTCTCGCTCCAAATGGATCACAGATCCCTGAACGCTCAGAAGGAGGCTTTCTAGGCCTCACTGCGAGTCTAAACTCTACCAACTCTAGTACTGCATTTGTTGCAGTAGAGTTTGATCCTTTTCATGACTCTGTGACAAATACTTGGGATCCACAATGTGAACATGTTGGTATCGATGTAAACAGCGTGGCTTCTGTCACTGAAAGTTGTGTCTCGTGGATGAATTACAACATACTCCATGGTCAAGAGCTCCATGCTCAGGTCACATACGATTCTAGAGCAATGAACTTGAGTGTTGTTTTTGGAGACGATGCTGAAAATTCTACCAGCCTTTACTATCAGCCACTCAACCTGACAGAGTACTTGCCGGAATGGGTCGTTTTTGGTTTTTCGGCAACAACAGGGCAGGCGTTTGAGGCTCATTCCATTTTCTCATGGGAATTCAACTCTAGTCTACGAATCCTTGACACAGTAAATGGTACGAACAATACCGTCAATCCACCTGATGGTGGCTTGACACGAGGGAAAAAGAGTGAGTCCTGGGTGAGGGGGGCTATCTTAGGCTTAAGCTCTTTGGTGTTTCTTATCCTTGTTGCAGGATTTGGCTGGTATGGTTATAGGCTGAAGAGAAATAGAAATGATCAAAGTGGAGAAGAAGAAAACGTGCCCAGGATGGATGAAGAATTTGAACAGTCGAAGGGACCCAAGAAGTACTCCTACAAGGTCTTGGCTATTGCGACTGACAACTTTGCCAATACCCGGTTGCTCGGGAAAGGAGGTTTTGGGGTGTGTATGAAGGCCACCTCGTTGATGTAGGTTCCCATGTCGCCATTAAAAAGATCACTCCAAATTCCAAACAAGGTGTGAAGGAGTACGCCACTGAAGTGAAGACGATTAGACATCTCAGGCATAAAAATTTAGTGGAGCTCGTCGGCTGGTGTCATGAGAGAAACAAGTTCCTCCTCGTGTATGAGTTCATGTCTAACGGTAGCTTAGACTCTCATTTATTTGAAGATAAATTGCCATTAACATGGGAAAAGAGGTACAATATTGCTCAAGGGGTCGCCTTAGGACTGAGATACTTGCACGAGGATTTGAAACAATGCATCATGCACAGGGATATAAAGTCTAGCAATATCCTCCTTGATGCACAATTTGAGGCTAAATTGGGTGATTTTGGCTTGGCTAGGATAGTTGACCATGCCAAAGGCTCGCAAACGACACTAGTGGCAGGGACCATGGGATATTTGGCCCCTGAATGCATTTATACAGGCAAGGTATGTAAGGAATCTGATGTCTATAGTTTCGGAGTCGTCCTCTTAGAAATTGCGTGTGGAAGAAAAGCTATCGAACAGAGTGCATCAGAAGACCGAGTTCAACTCGTGGAGTGGGTCTGGGATCTCTATGGAACAAGAAAGCTATTAGATGCGGCAGATCCCAAGTTAGGAGAAAATTTCAATGCAAGACAAATGGAGTGCTTGATGATCGTAGGCCTCTGGTGCGTTCATCCGGACCCTAAGGAGCGGCCTCCTATAAGCAAAGCGATAAGCTTTTTGAACTTCGATGCTTCACCACCCATTCTCCCGCCAAAGATGCCCATCCCAACATATATCGTGCCTCCATCGTCGATGCCCGAATCGTCGCACGTTTCGTCCGCAACCTTCGGAAGCAGTGAACCATAGAGCGCTTACAATAACGAACTGTCCACATGCACCGGCTCTTCCAAGAAATCTTGCAGTTCATCTTATTCTGCACTGCTTTCGAACACAGAGTAAGTTCGCTGTTTTTATGTGTTCTGTATTGCGACTTTTGTGTCCTAAGATTCGTAAGTATTACACTTATACAAGCGGACCTTTAATTACGAGTTTCTATTAGCTCTTCACTTTTGGATTTTCATATTACGTGTTAGAATTTGATGGTAGTATCTGGTATGAATTCTGATGTGAAAGTGTATGTATATTTGTTAATGGGACAAAACGGCAAGCGATGAAAAGGAAACAAATATTTTTTTTATTGAGAAAGGATTACAAGGCTGATGGATTTAGTTTTTTTTTTCTTTTTTTTTTTTTTTTTTTTTTTCCTTCTTTGGTTGGTCTCTCTTGTGTACACGACTGAACTGTCTTGCCTAATTATGGACTCAATCCACCGATTTATACAAGCAATTTATCTCCACATTTGTCAGAGATATATTTCTTGTTTTCAACCCTGGACATACAATTCTACCCCCTATTGAACTAGGGACTCGTAGATGTTAACCCCAGAGGAATCCAGGATTTTACAGAAAAATCGATCAAAACTTCAACATGACGGAATTATAGGAAAGATACAGAGCATGATCTGTTTCAGTGGCTATTAGTCATCTCAATCCAGGATTTTGTAATTTCGTGGCTTGCAAAATTATGTAGTCATGACAAAAATCGTATTGTTCTTCCTCCTACTCTTTACTTCTTTCTGTCGTACTCTCTATCTACATTCATAACCATCAAATTTACTCATATTTACATGTGAAGTTTCAGGAAGGAAAACCAGTTCCAAGTCTACCTGGGAATTGACGGATTCGAAAATTTATTTATTTATTTATTTGGGATTCAAAATTCTGACGTGTAGTTCATACTTAAACCACTTGAAGTCTCCTGGTTGGCAACTAGAATGTATCCTAAATGATTCTCGCAGAGCTGCATATAAATTTACTTACTCAATTCAGTAAAAAAAGGTCATCTACACATGGACAATTACATTCATGATAAAATTACTTCAAAGTGGTCTGGTTTTAATAACTCTTTTGCTGAATAAGACCAAATAAAAACAAATCACGAACTTAATCTTTTTTTCAGTCAGAGCACAAACTTAATGAAGAAAAAAAAATCTAGAAGAGTTTCTATTCACTCCTCAAATTTGTTAATCATACTATCTTGCCTGACTTAAAACTAATAGAAATCCAAATATTAAAAATCAGAGACTTATTCCTTAACAACTTGATCCGACAAAAGCGGGCCCACAAGGTGCAGCTTTGACTCTAAGTTGGTGTAGGGGCATGTGACATCTTGAATTTGACCCTGATTCGGATATATGAAATAGTTGTTTCATCGACACGCCTATAGTCATTTTACTCTCAGCTGGCCACTTACGAGTTAACTAATCTATTAAATGAAGCCGTTAAGGGATATAAACGCGACAGACTAAAGAATTCAATCGGAACATGACCACTTGACCATAATAATTGGCAAGGGTCAATACAACACCATTATAATTGATTAGTGAATGTATATAAGTCTATTCGACGGAAGTACGTAGTTATATTACAGGTGATTCCACATGACTGCAATAATTGTGTCAAATGACAATAACCTGATTTTCTATCAATATTATACTCAGGATGCGTGATTGAAACCTCGCAATTTTATGACAACTAAGAGTCATATACGAGTTGGAGATACACAAACGTGGATCGAAAATTATCGACCGTGGGTCAAACGCGCTAAAATTCCTAAAAGCTACTTGATAAGTTAGGTCGTACTAAAATCGTGTTCGGTCGATTTTAACCACGAAATTAAATTCGATTTTGGGAATCGGACATTCGAGTGTGTCACGATTCATTTATAGGATGTGATCTCATCTTTCGGAAAAATTTCGTTGAGTCCGAAAATTTTGTGAAAAATCGATTTTTCGGACAAAATGGAAAATAAGAGAAAATTCGGATCAAGAGGAAAATGGCTTATTTGCTGACCAAAAAGGAATTAGTTGGGGGAAATTAGAAGAAATTTGTGATTGGTTGGGCCAAAGACTTTAGAGGTTTGTGATGATGGTGTAGATATTTTACCTAGGCTTCTCATTGGTTGCTTGGCTTGACTTTCTTCTCTCTCTTTCCTCCCTCTTTCTCATGCGTGCATTCCCTTCCCCCTGTTGCAGCCGACCCTTCTTCTTCTGCCCATCCCCTTTTTCTTTCACATTTTTATCCTTCTCTCCCTCCACTCTCTCCATCTCATCTTCATCTCACGTTTCTCCTTCGCCCCTTCACATCACCACCCCTTACCCCACCATATAACACCAGCACCATTTTCCTTCACGCCAGCAGCTACTTGGCCACACGTCCAGCACCACTCCCGTAACATCCCAATTTTACGATTCTAGTTTCAATTGAATAAGTCAGGCATTTCGTCTTCACATCTATAGCTCTCTTCTCGGAGTTGGCCACTCACGAGATAAATAATCTATCAGGTGAAGTTGTTAAGGAATCTAAACGCAATAGACTTGAGAATTCAATCAAGAATTGGCTACTCGACCATATTAATTTGCAAAGATCATTACGACACTATCAGAATCGAACAGAGATTAGTAATAGGCCGATTCGACTGAAATATGTGATTAGAATGTGGGTGTTCCACCCGATCGCAACATCTTCATTGACTGGCACTAGACCGATTATTCTGTCGTTTTGTGTACCTTGTGTTCGTAATTGAAACCTTAAGATTTCTACGACAACTAAGAGTTGTCAATGTGTCAAAGATTTATTTCGTGGCTTGAAAATAATCAACCACGGGTCAATTGCACTGAAAATTCCTAAAAGCTACCCGGTAGATTAGGCCACACTTAAAACGCACTAGATTGAAATTAACCGTGATTTTAAACCTGAATTCAGAAATTGAAAGTTCTGGCATATCATAATTCATTTTAGGAACGTTGACTCATCCTCAGAAGATTTTTCTACAAACCGAGATTTTTGGTAGAAAAGCAAAGTAAGGCCATTTTTGTTTGAGTTTGTCAAAGGGCCGTTTTTAATCGAATCTTTAGACTGCAAGTTGGATCACTTGATGGGGAAAAGTCATAAGAAGGTTGATGACACATGGGTTAATTTAATTGAGCTTCAATTGGATGGAATTGATTGAGAATTGATTGAATGAAGTGTACAAGATTTCATGCAACGAAGGAAAATGAAATTGCAACCATTGGAATAAGAGTGTGAAATCATCAAGTGAGGTCATGGTGGGCCATGTGTTTGTGGGGCCAAAGAGAGAGAGAGAGAGAGAGAGAGAGAGAGAGAGAGAGAGAGAGAGAAAGAACTGGTTCCCCCTTTCTCCTCCTCTCTAGTCGCTGCCTCTCTCGTCCCGGTCTTCTTGTTGTACGAAGAACCAGCAAACCGAACAAGCTGAAGACCAACGAAGCTAGAGTTGCCGATGCCGCCACCGTCGCCGTTCGTCCCAGTAGAAGGCTGTTGCTGCTTGCCACTGCTCTGCACGCCTCTGTTTCCTTCTCCCTCTCTCGTCAAAGCCTTTTCTCCTCCATCTCTAGTTGTTGCTTGACGTCCTAGCAGATTTAAGGACGTTGGAGTAGCCAGCAGTCAAGTTGGACCGCCGTCGCGCACCCCTTGCGTGCCGTCCGCTGCTCGCGACACCTTGCCGTCCATGCACCCCAAGCCCGCTGTTCCACCCGTCGTTCCTATCCAGTGTGCATCCAGAGCTGCTGTCCAGCACTGTGAGCCACTGCTGGAGCCACCGTAAACCACCATACACCCCCGCCTCAGCCCGCTGGAAGTCCCTCAGCCCATCTCAGCCCTTGCGCGCCTCAACCGGCGCTGAATCCGCCCTCTACGAACAACGAATAAGGAGTTGGAAAAATGGGTATTGCAGCGAAGGTTTGGCCCGTTTTGGGCAGCTTCCCGACCTCGAAAGCTAGGCCCGCCTTGGAGACAATCGACCCTCATGCTGTCCCCATCGTTCTAAGCCGTTCAGCTTGTTAATCAAGTGAGTTTATCCTTTAATCATTGCTTAGTCAGTTAATTATGCTCAATGGGTGTTTAGATTAGTCTAATTAGGTTTATGTGGTTAAATTAGATTATTTTAATGTGAATTAGATGAGTTATATGATTAGTTTAATGGGTGTTTAATTAGGGCTAATTGTATATTTAAATTAGTGTAATCTAGTTTAAGCCCTAATTAATTATTTTTAATTAATTATTTGGAATTGATAAATATTATTTTATTAAATTATATTATTATAATTTAATATTTAATTATTTAATTTTCAGAATTAAATTTAATTATTTATTATTTTCGAAAATTATGCCGAGATAGCCGGTCGTTAGAATTTCGTGTTGATTGCAGCAGTGCGGTCAGTTTGTGCTAATTGTTTGTTTAACTTGAGGAATTAAGTGATTGATGATTGAGGTTAATTATTCCAAAAGTGTGGATTTGAGTGATATTGATGAAGTTGTGGTATTTAACTTGAAAATACCCGGTGTTGGCTTTTAGTACCATATTTGGTTTGTATGACTAGTTTGAACCGTTGGTTGTTATTGGATTGAATATCCAATTCGGTGGTTTATTATTGAATGATCAGCTTTGGCGAGCATTGATTTATATATATGTATCCGCTTGGGCGAGCAATTATGATATATATATGTATATGGCAGCTTTTGGTGAGCTATAATATACTATATATATTGCGACAGCTTTTGGTGAGCTATAGTATACTATATTGAATATTGCGGCAACTTCTATTGAGCTATTATATATATGTTACAACTTCTGGTGAGCTATTATCTATATGTTACAACTTTTGGTGAGCTATTATGTTATCTATCAACTATAACTTGAGCGAGCTACCATCTATATATTATAGCTTTAGAGAGCATGTGTCGTATTAATGACTAGCTTGATAGACAGTATTGAATGATAGATAGTAATGGTTGATAGATAGTATGGATTGAAATGGAAAGATATATAGTATGATTGAATTGAATCGTTGGGACTAATTTGATTGGTTGATTTATGAAATGTACTGACGTGCAGGAAGGGACTGAGGCGAGGTAAGTCCTTTGTCCTCTTTGTGTGGCTAGAATGCTCTGAGGTGTATTTTCTTCATAATTGGGTCTTAGAGGGTAAGACTCGCTGAGACATTGTCTCACCCCGTTGTGGGATAATATTTTCAGGTCTTTAGATGGTGGTCGTGGAGGTTTCGAAGCCATGGACATTTGTGGAGGTGGAGACTGAAGACTTGGCGAACATGTCTGACTAGTTGGTCATAGGATAGTTCTCTTTTTGTTGAGCCTGTCTATTTTATAGACAATCTAGTGTTGTATATAAACCTATGTGTTTATAAGAAAGTTTATTTGGTTGTGATTGATTATCTGCTTTTCTATCCCAAGTTAATTGTTGTCAGGGGATTCGTTTCACTTTCGCATGTGTATTAAAAAGAATGGGTTGGTGACGTGTCCTGGGAAGTCGCATATTTCTATCGACCTCAGAGGGATGTGCGTGCGCTCGGAGGATCGGGGCGTGACATCCTTTTTTAAGTGGTATCAGAGCGGGTCTGTAAATGGAGTGATAATGTGCGATTGTTTATGGGATAGTTAGTAGGAATGGCTTTTATTTCATGCTGGTGCATGTGGCTGATAGTTGTTTGGTAAATTGATTGGTGTGGATCACTCAAATTCAAATCTGGGATTAGAATTGGGAAATAGGTTTCTGTAAAGATCATGTAGTCGAGTGATCAGGAGTAGAGGTCTCCTTGAGAGAGAACTTTTAGACTAGTTACTCAGGGTGGTATGTCGACAGGGATCGGTACACGAGGTGGTCGTGGCAAAGCACCGGTTTAGACCAATGCAAGTGTGAGAGTACCGTTGTAGGACGGTACTAGTGTAGTAGTACCGAGCGATCCTAGGTTCAATGAGATCATTTAGGCATTAGTGTTTCTTGGAGTTGGTCGAGCCAATAAGCTCAGGACCGAGCGCCACTGTTGCTGCTATATTTACCGCCGCCAGTGTTGTAACTATTGTTGTTGTTGCGCCTATTGAGGCCCAAGCTGGAGTTGTGATCTGGGAACAAGTCATTGCATCTGAGTCGAGGTTCAGATTCAGTAGAGATCAAAACTGGTTTGGGAAGGAGCTTATGATTGGAGAAAAGTATCCCATTTCCATCCAACTGGAAATGTGGGATGGTTAAGTCAGCAATGAATCATAATGGAGTATGTCGTGCTGACAAAAGCCAACATGGATCAACCCCGTGTCCTGGTAAGGCGGATACTTGTTCTAAGTGTGACCAATAGGGTTACCTGGCTAGAAACGGTCTTAGAAAGCCGATGGGACATATCGAAAGGAGTGCGCCATAAAACATATCGTGGAGTTTTTGGAACAGGCCTTAAGTGTGACATCCCGATTTTCCAATTCTGGTTTCAATTAAATAAGTCGGGCATTTCATCTTCGCGTCTATAGCTTTCTTCTCGAGCTGATCACTCACGAGATAACTAGTTTATCGGTGAAGCCGTTAAGGAATCTAAACGCAATAGACTTGAGAATTCGACCGAAACGATCGCTCGACCGTACTAATCTGCAAGGGTCATTACGGCACGAGACCGATTAGAGACCGGAGATAGGTCGATTCAACAACCATGTAATTCGGTATGGGTGATTCCATCTAATTGCACAATTCTTGTTGATCGGCACTAGACCGATTTCTCTATCGTTTTGGTACCACCGTGTCCGTATTTGAAACCTTGAGATTTCTACGACAATCAAGAGTCGCCAATGTGTCGAAGATGCACTTTGTGGCTTGAAAATAATCAACCACGGAGTCAATTGCACGAAAATTCCTAAAAGCTACTCGGTAGATTAGGACGCGCTAAAGTCGCGCCGAGATTGAATTTAACCGTGAAATTGAACCCGATTACAGAAATTGGAAGTTCTGTCAAGTCACAATTCATTTTAGGAATGTCGACTCATCTCCGGAAGATTTTTCTACAAACCGAGATTTTTGCGGAAAAGCAAAGTAAGGCCGTTTTTGTTCGGGATTGTCGAGGGCCATTTTTAATCGAATCTTCGGGATGCAAGTTGGATCATTTGATGGGGAAATGTCATGAGAAGGTCGAGGACAAATGGGTTAATTTAATTGAGCTTCAATTGAATGGAATTGATTGAGAATTGATTAAATTAAGTGTACAAGAATTGGACCCCATGGAAAATGAAATTGCAACCATTGGAAGAGGTTGTGGAGAATTGGGTGAGTGGATTGTGAGGTCATCCTAGGTCATGGTGGCCATGTGTGAGGATTAAAGAAAAAGAAAAGAAAATGAAAGAAAGTGGTCCCATCTTCCTTCTCTCTCCTCTCCCTCTCTCTTCCGTTGCCTCTCTCCTCCCTCTCCCTACCGTGCGACTGGTTTTGCTTCTCTCCATCTTCTTCATTTTGAAAGCCCGGCAATCGAAGAACATCGGAGTAACAGCTCCGCCCTCGTCGCCGTTCGTCCCAATGGAGGCCGTCGCTCGTCCGGCCCACACGCCTCCGTTTCCTTCTCCCTCTCCCGTCGCTGCCTCTCTCCATCTCTGTTCTTGCTGCTCGTGTTCTTGCTGTACGAAGAACCCAGCAAGTCGAAGAAGACCTCAGCAGCTCCCTCTCCGTTGTAGCGAGCAGCCAGCAGCGCCGCTCGTCTCCGCGCACCAACGCAATGCCGTCACCCTACCCGCGTGCATCTCCGTCCGTTTCCGTCTCCATCTCGCCGGTTCCTCTGTTCCAGCAACCATTCCAGATCTGGGTAAGCTCAGCCGGAGCCGCCCAGCTCACCTCCGGCCACCGTGAAGCCCCGCCTAGGTCCGGTTTGGTCTCCTCCGTCCATCTTGGCCCTTGTGCGCCTCAATCGGTGCCGGATCTGCCCTCAACCAGCGATGGACAGAAGCTGGAAAAATGGGTATGGCAGCGGCTATTTGGCCCGTTTTGGCCGGCTTCCCGACCCCGGAAGCTAGGCCCGCCTTGGAGACTATTGACCCTCGCGTCGTCCTTGTCGTTTTGAGCCGTTCGGATCGTTAATCGGGTGAGTTTATCCTCTAATTCTTGCTTAGTGAGTTAATGACGCTTAAGAGGTGTTTAGATTAGTCTAATTAGGTTTAGGTGGTTAGATTAGATTATTTTAATGTAAATTAGATTAGTTGTATGATTAGCTTAATGGATGTTTAATTAGGGCTAATTGTATGTTTAAATTAGTGTAATCTAATTTAAGCCCTAATTGATTATTTTTAATTAAATAATTATTTCGAATTTTTAAATATTATTTTATTATTTTATATTATTATAATATAATTTTTAATTATTTAACTTTCGGAATTAAATTTAATTATTTAATAATTTCGAAAATTATGCCGGGATGGCCGGTCATTAGAATTTCGCCGATCGCAAAGAAGCGGTCGGTTTGTGTTAATTGTATGTTTAAATTGAGAAATTGAGTGATTGATGATTATGGTGAATAATTCCAAAAGTGTGGAATTGTGTGAAATTCATGAAGTTGTGGTATTTAACTTGAAAATACCCGGTGTTAGCTTTTAGCACCGTAATTGGTTTGTATGACTAGTTTGAATCGATTGGATTGATTGATTGATTGAATTGAGGTATGAGTTGGTTTATTATTGAATTATCGCTTTGGCGAGCAATTGGTTTATATATGTGTCACCTTGTGTGAGCATCATTGTCAGCTTGTGTGAGCACTGTATGTCAGCTTGTGAGAGCAATGATCATTTGTCAGCTTGTGAGAGCAATGATCGTTTATCAGCTTGTGAGAGCAACGATCCATATATCAGCTTGTGAGAGCAATGATCGTTTATCAGCTTGTGAGAGCATTGCATCCATTTCAGCTTGTGCAAGCCGTAATTGTATTGATGGATGAATAGATGGTATGTTTAATAGATGATATGAATTGATAGATGTGTGGATTGTATGATATCAATTGGATTGACTGAATTGATAGACTGATGTGTATGTCGGTAGTTTCAGCTTGTGCGAGCATTGTTTGAATATGAATTGTACTGACGTGCAGAAAAAGGACTGAGGCGAGGTAAGCCCTCTATCCTATTTGTGTGGCTAGAGCGCCCTGAGGCGTATTTTCTCCCTAATTGAGTTTTAGATGGTAGGACTCGCTGAGACGTAGTCTCATCCCGGTTGTGGGATAATATTTCAGGTCCCTAGATGACGGTCGTGGAGGACCGGAAGTCCCGAGTTCGGAAGGTGGAGGCTGAAGAATCGGTGAACGTGTCGACAAGTTGGTCATGGGGCGCTTCCCTAGTTGTTGAGCCTGTCTATTTTGTACACAATCTAGTGTTGTATATAAACCTATGTGTTTATAAGAAAGCTTGTTTGGTTGTGATTGATTGCCCTTTTCTATCCCAAGTTTAATGTTGTCGGGGATTTGTTTCGCTTCCGCATGCGTAATAAAAATGAATGGGTCGGCGACGTGTCCTGGGAAGTCGCATTTTTATCGACCAGAGTGGGATGTTCGCGCACTCGGAGGATTGGGGCGTGACATTAAGTACAAGAAAGAGTGCATGCTGTCACTTGACAGTAGGCAGGGGACGCACTAATTGTGTACCAAGTTTGAGAAAAGAAGTGTGAGTCAGCCCAATGTCCAAGTATAATGGAAGCATGCTTTGAATGTGGCCAGCATGGCCATTGGGCTAGGAACTGTCCGTGTAAGTCCAAGAGGACTCGAGCATCGCTACCACTAACAGGATGCCCTTAGGATGGTGAAATGAATAGGAATGGAGTGACCATGCGTCGATCAAGGGAATAATATTTTTGAGGAGTTATTATTAGAGTAGTGCAGTTGGATTTTGAGTGAAGGTTATGGAGTTTCAGTTGTTATAATAAAGTAATAGGAAGATGAATCTCTGGCTATAGTTGTACCTGAGGGGTTTGTTTATATATGACCTAGAAGTCATTTATAAAAGGTTTGGCTCATGGAGCTTTCTGCAATTATGAATCGTGGTAGAGATATAATTTAGTTTGTTCAGTTAGCATGTAAAAGTTTTGAATTACTAAAAGTTGGAAAGGGCCTTCAATCCTTGTTATTTGTCATTGAAGACGACATGGATCTAGTTGTAGGTTGCCAAATCTATATGGCAACTGTAGTGGATGCAGTAGTTGAGGAACCGAATATGGAGATCATAACCATGTGTGGCATCCCAAAATTTCATGGCAATTTCTAGAAGCATTACGACCTATGGAAAAATGAATGGTTGTGTCATTGAAGTATGTTGTGGCCACTAGATCGAAAAAAATTGTAATAGATTAAGGCCGACCATTTTAATGGACAATTATTTGGTTGGAAATATATCCTATGTCCATGAGTGATTAAGGATTTGTATTAAAGAATAAATTGATAGAAAATTTTTATTCTTGGCCATGTACTTTATAAGTTGGATTTTTATTGATTTATACTACAAAATTTTATGGCCATATGAGCATTTGAGATTATGAAATTAAGTGGGGATTAAAGTAAATTATTAAGAGCAATTATGGGCTTATTTAATATTGTTTTGGACCATTTAAAAGTTGGACTTTAGACCTAAAAGTGTTGGACCCAAAGTGGGCCAAGAGGCCCAACCCAAGGAACCCATGAAGTAGTCGACCAAGGCTGGCCCAAGCTTAGGTAAATGAGGCCCACCTTTGTTGCATGAAAATCCACAAGTGGCAAGAGGAGCTCGCCAAGTGTTATTCCTTAGAGCCAAGTGTCATGCATGCAAGGTTAATGATTACAAATGATGAAGGGGAAAGAAAGAGAGGGAGAGTGGGCGGATTGAGAGAGAGGGTTACCAAGAGAGAGAGAGAGAGAGAGAGAGAGAGAAATCGAGAGAGGGAGAGCAAGCGTGCGAGGAAGAAGGAGGAGGTTTGTCGCCGTCGTCAAGCCGCCGAGTCCTACCGTCGAGCCGCCGTTTGTTTGCTGTGTTTTGCTTGAATTAGAGGCAAGTAGAGTCCATTGATCTATCCCTTGCTTGCTGTGTTTTGTGTGTGATGAATGGTGAATTTCGGATGTGGATGAAGTGTGGAATTTCAAAGTTATAAGAGTTGTGTTTTAGCCTAGTGTTCTGTTTCTGGAAAAACAATCTGACCTTTGATGATTTCGTGAGTTGCATGCGATGTTCTAGTTGGAATCTGACTTCAACTTCTTGATGAAAGTTGTAAAGGACTTCTTGGAGAATAACATATCAACATTTGAAAGGAAACGGACAATTATAGGTCGATGAAACCATTTTTCTTTGATAAAGCTAGATCTGGAAACTATTATGATGATCTATTGTGATTCTGTGAATTTCGTGTAATTATCTAGTCTGAATTTGATCTCGTGTTCTTGATGAGAGTTGTAGATGACATCTTGAGGAGTAACATACTAAAATTTGAGGATAAACGGACAAGTAATGATTGGGGAAAACGATTTTTCTTTGAAAATGATGAATCTGAACAGCGAACTGTGAGATAGGAAGAGTTATAAAATTATAGCTTTTAATCTAGAATGAATTTAATTTTGATTTCTTCATGAGACTTTTACCTCTATCGAAATTATTTCCGAAACTGCGCAAAAGTGGTGCTGGAATTTCTTTTGCTGTGATGTATGAATTTATGTGATTGATGTGAATCTTTCTTGACATAGTGTTCTTCGTGAAATATCTTCCTCTGGATGTTGTTTACATCATGTTAAATTTTCAAAATTTATTGAGATCGTTTACTATTTTTCCAAAAGTTTTATTAAAGAAGTGCATTCTGCTTTATCTGAAATTTGCTATATTTTTAAGAATAAATGGACTACCCTACGAAATATGATGTCTTGAGTGGTTCTATATGCTACATATATGGTGGTGTTTGGCATATTATTTGATATCAAAAGATGGTTTAGATCTTTGCTATTGTTGCATCAAATGCCATGATAAAAATAAGACATATATAAGATTATATATTGTGATAATAACGAGACCATCGGAGGTGTGAGCCAACAATGCCCCGGGAGTGTTGGGATGCCTGGAGTGTGTGTGCCAGATGTCCTCGGGAGTTTCGAGATGCCTGGAGTGTGTGTGCCGGAAGCCTTGGAGGTGTGTGCTGGGGGAATTCCTCATGATGCTAGTTGAGATACGAGATGCCCGGAGTGTGTGTATCAGATGCCCGAAGGTGTGTGCCGGAGGCCCTCGTGATGCCAGTTTAGATGCGAGCGATAAATTATGGGATGCAAACACTAGTCCCTAGGAAGAAATGATGTGATCTAATTGAAAGATACAAATCGAGAATTGAATCATGCGCATGGATGTGTGCATATGGCATAGGATGAACCTCATGGGAATATAAGCATGAAGTGCATGGTGGTATATGCACGTTGCATGGTGATATATGCATGGTTACTTGATGATATAAGTACAAGCGCATTGTGGTATATGCATGTTGCATTGTGATATATGCATGGCTACTTGATGATATAAGTACAAGTGCATGGTTGTATATGCACGTTGTATGGTCATATATGCATGGGCTGCTTGATGATATGAGTACAAGTGCATGGTGGTATATGCATGTTGTATGGTGATATATGCATGGCTGTAAGGTGAGGTATGCTCGAGTGCATGAATGATATGTGTTTTATTCATGATACCTTGATTGTTTTATTTGACGCATTGTGTAGTTTGGTGGATCTTTACTGCTGAGTGGTTGTACTCACCTCATTTGGGGACTAACATTTAAGACTAGATAAGATACCTCTGCCACTATCGCCACCGGTAGATGGATCAAGTGGTTGGATATGACCGCAAGGAGGAGGATAGCAACACTAAACGATGGACTTTGAGTATACGACTGTTGGAGGAGATGTCGGTCATCTTTTGAAGTATACCCGAGTATAGAAGACTACGACATCTGGTTTAAGTAAATAAAAGTGTTCGGCTTTTACCTAAAAATGTTTAGTAGGTGTGCATCATTTTTTGAGTATAGTGAAGGGAGTTGATGGATGTGCTTCCGCCATATAAATTACACAGGAACTGATCTAAAAGATATAAACCCCTAGGATTCATGAATTATATTGAAATTCCTTGGTATCAAAGTATTACATTATCAGGTCAAGTGAAAGAGAAGCGAACAGTAGTGACCCTAACGGATCGGGGGCCATCGATGGGTGCCACATTTAATGGTATTAGAGCTATGGTCTATTTGGAGTGATAAGGTCCTTGAGATGGAAATGAGGATAGAATGGTGCACGCCATAGGGTACTAACCAAGAGTAGTTGACTAACTTTGAAGAATGGGTGATGAGTATTCACTCGTAGATCCCTGGTAACTAGTGTGATGTTGTTTTTTGTGTGTCAGTAACATTCTATGTTACTTATGTGACTTTAGTAATAACCTTAATTAATGATATGACTAGTGACACCGAGTTGCAAATTATTCTTGAGGCAAATGCTTGGAAAACTGCAGGAAAATCATGCTGTGAGTTGGAAGTGCTCATCCATCGAGGGCTGAAGCCTCTGCTGCAAGGGCTGAACCCCAAGTGGAAGATATCCTGCAAACATTGGCTAATATTGGAAATTTGATGGAAAGACAAGTGCAGCAACAACCCGGAGTGGAACGTCGCCCTCAAGGACTGGTGGAACAATTTCTGAAGTTGAAACCACCTAATTTTAGTGGAATGGGAAGTCTTGAGGAGGTAGAGCAATGGATTGATGGAATGGAACGGATTTTCCGATTGTTGAACTATAGCGATACTGAAAAGATAACCTTGGCAAAGTACCAACTGGAGGGAAATGCAAAGTTTTGGTGGAGAGCTTCAAGAGACACAATCTTTCCACCAGGTACTAAGATAAACTAGGATGAGTTTGTTAGGGCTTTCAACAGGAAGCATTTCTCTGATTGTGCCAAGGATAGGAAGATTACTGAATTTGTTCAGTTGGAACAAAGGGAGCTGACAGTAGAGGATCGAGAGGAAAAGGCTAAGAGATTCTGAAAGGATTAATGACGATATTAGAAAAACAACTAGTGCCTCTAAATATAAGGGATTATAATGAGATTTATGAGAGGGCACAATTGGTGGAGCAAGAGTTAGTGAGAGAGCAATCAGAATCTAAGAGACAAATGACCTTTAAGAGACATTATCCTGATCAAGGTCAGCCCTGGAAATCTAAGAAGAGAAATAATTTTGGGAATTCTGGAAAAGTCAAGAGTGGCTCGGTTCTAGGGAGAGTACCCTACAAAAGTAATATTTGTTAGAGATGTGGTGGACAACATGGACCAAGACCCTGTAATGATCGATTGAAATGTTTTGGTTGTGGGCAGAGAGATCACTTTAAGAAAGATTGTCCATAAGAGAGGTCACAGCTGAATGTTAGCTCGGTGCAATAGGTACAACAAAGTACTGGTGGACTAAACCTACCAAGGAATCCATAGAGGCCACCGGCACAAGGAAGGATGTATGCGATCACCAAAGAGGAAGCGGAAGCTTCCGAAAATGTTATCTCAAGTATGATTTTGATAAAGGGATAAGAAGGTATATGCATTATTTGATATGAGTGGCACACATTCATTTGTGTCTGAAAAATATAGATGATTGTGAGAAATAGGAACAAATCTTTAGATATGCCTCCTCGTTTTTCTAAATCACTTAAAGATATGTTGTTATCTACGTTAGCATGTGAGATGTGTGAGATAACCCTAGGGGAACAAGATCTGGAGATGGACTTGGTAGTGATAGTTATGTATAACTTTGACTTCATCGTAGGAATGGACTAGCTCCGTAAGCAATGGACTAGGATGAATGATCTCCTGAGATAGTACTTACCCGTGTGCTAAGGATAAAACCGTGAGGCTAAGAATGGAATAGGCCAAAGCGGATAATATCTCTGTAAGTTAGTCCCTATCAAAACGAGACCCTCCAATGGATGTGTAGTTTGGGTTCAAACCAGGTGAAAGCTAGTGTACCTGTAACGACCCGGTCCGATGAGGGCGGGGAGTGGACGCCGAGGTTAGAGGACCTGAGCAAGGAGCGGCTCTTGGCAGGCTTCTAGGATGGCAAAAGGGGGCAGGAATGAACCAAACTATGAACGAAATTGGGAAGGTAGTGTTTCTGGGATAATTCTATCAGAGTGGCACAACGAAAGCATGGTTAAGCTTGTAGAACTCTTGTTTGTGAAAAAGAAGGATGGGTCGATGCGTTTGACTACAAGCAATTGAATTAGATGACCTATTTGACCAACTGCAAGGAAGTTCGGTCTTTTTCTAAAAATTGACTTGAGATGAGGATATCGGTTAAGGATTAAGAAAGAAGACATTCCTAAGATCGCATTTAGCATTTATAACTCGCTATGGACACTATGAGTTCCTAGTTATGCTATTTGGATTGACGAATACCTTAGCTGCATTCATGGATTTAATGAATAAGATATTTAAGTCTTATTTGGATCAAATTGTGATTGTCTTTATTTGATGATATCCTGATATATTCTAAAGGACCTAAAGAACATGCGTAGCATCTAAGCATAGTACTGCAAACAAAGCTTAAGAAGTGAATTATGGAGAGTGAGTTATGAATTTGAGGATTAAGTTATGATCATTTGAGCTAAGTAGTGACTTCCTATTAGAGGATCTCATTGGAAGTCTTGATGCATTACATGGAGGCATTTAGTATGCATAGATTGATCTTGGAAGTTATGAGTTTGAGTGGTCATATGAGACATGAAATTATTTGTGGTTTATATGTTGGAATAATAGGCTTAATTGATGATGATCAAATTTTAATTTTGGTGATGATCTCAGTTTGAGAAGGTTTTGTGGAATTAGTGGATATGATCAATTGTGTTTATAGTCTTTCCAAGGTGAAAATGTGAAAGTTCAAGTTGTGGATTTGATGAGTGATTAGTCCAAGTGATGATCCTTTAGGGTGAGACATGAGATATACTCGATGGAAACTAGACAAGTTTTATTTTGGTGGATTGTCGATCTTTGAATTGAATAAGTCTTGGTGGACTATCGATATTTGAACCGAATGAATGATGCTATGTTTTAGGCTTGAATCTATGTTGCAATGAAAGCATAGTGAATGTCTTTGTTGGACTGAACTAGATGAGTTGTTAATGGTGTCGATTTTAATGGTTCTAAGCTTGAATTGATGGTGACAAAGGTATAGGAATGATTCGGCTAAATGGTGTGTTAGATTGAGACCATTAGATATACAATAATGGAAACGGGATCATGTGATGATGGATTTTGTGCAAGTATTACCAAGGACATTAAGTGGTCACGACTCTATCTAGGTGATAGTAGATCGCTTTACTAAGTCTACCCATTTCCAAGCAGTTCGCGTAGATTATCCGATGGATATATTTGCTGATTTATGTGTAAGCCAAGTGGTACGCTTACATGGTGTTCCTGTAACTATCATGTCGAATCGAGACTCAAGATTTGCTTCCAACCTTTGGCGAAGTCTTCAAACCGCCTTAGGGATGAAGTTCCCAATTTGGTACTGCTTTTCATCCACAGACGGATGGACAAACGAAAAGAGTGATCCAAGCATTAGAGGACATGTTAAGAGCTTGCATCCTTGACTTTAAAGGAAGTTGGGATGAAAAGTTATACCTGGTAGAATTTGTGTATAACAATAGTTTTCAGAAAAGTATAGACATGGCTGAGGAAATATCAGCCAGACCCTGGTCACATACTCGATCATGAAGCCAACAAAGTGGATGAGAAAGTGAGGTACATTGAAGAGCCTGTGCAAGTGCTAGATCGAAAGGAACAAGTCCTACGGATGAAGAAAATACCATTGGTTAAAATATTATGGTGACATCATGATGTGGAGGAAGCCACATGGGAGAGTGAAAATGAGATGGGGGAAAGGTACCCTCACTTGTTTAAAGAGGCATAAGTGATGTCTAATTTCGAGGACGAAATTCTCTAAGGAGGGGAGAATTGTGGCATCCCAAAATTTCATGACAATTTCTAGAGACATTACGACCTATGGAAAAGTGAATGGTTGCCTCGTTGAAGTATGTTGTGGCCAATAGATCGAAAAAAAAATTGTAATAAATTAAGGTCGAGCATTTTAATGGACAATCATTTGGTTGGAAATATATCCTATGTCCATGAGTGATTAAGGATTTGTATTAAAGGATAAATTGATAGAAATTTTTTATTTTTGGCCATGTACTTTATAAGTTGGATTTTTATTGATTTATATTACAAAATTTTATGGCCATGTGAGTATTTGAGATTATGAAATTAAGTGGGGATTAAAGTAAATTGTTAAGTGCAATTATAGGCTTATTTAGTATTGTTTTGGGCCATTTAAAAGTTGGACTTTAGACCCAAAAGTGTTGGACCCAAAGTGGGCCAAGAGGCTCAGCCCAAGGAGCCCATGAAGTAGTCGACCAAGACTAGCCCAAGCCTAGCCAAATGAGGCCCATCTTCTTTGCATGAAAATCCACAAGTGGCAAGAGGAGCTTGCCAAGTGTTATTCCCTTAGAGCCAAGTGTCATTTATGCAAGGTTAATGATTGCAAATGATGAATGGGAAAGAAAAAGAGGGAGAGTGGGCGGATTGAGAGAGAGAGAGTGAAATCGAGAGAGGCAGAGCGAGTGTGCGAGGAAGAAGGAGGAGGTTCGTTGCCGCCGTCGAGCCGCTAAGTCCCGCCGTCGAGCTGCCGTTTGCTTGCTGTGTTTTGCTTGGATTAGAGGCAAGTAGAGTCCATTGATCTATCCCTTACTTACTGTGTTTTGTGTGTGATGAATAGTGAATTTCATATGTGGATGAAGTGTGAAATTTCAAAGTTATAAGAGTTGTGTTTTAGCCTAGTGTTCTGTTTCTGGAAAAACAGTCCGATCTTTGATGATTTCGTGAGTTTTATGCAATGTTCTAGTTGGAATATAACTTCGACTTCTTGATGAAAGTTGTAAAAGACTTTTTGGAGAATAACATATAAAAATTTGAAAGGAAACGGACAAGTATAGGTCGATGAAACAATTTTTCTTTGATAAAGCCAGATCTGGAAACTACTATGATGACCTATTGTGATTCTGTGAATTTCATGCAATTATCTAGTCTGAATTTGATCTCGTGTTATTCATGAGAGTTGTAGACGACATCTTGAGGAGCAACATACTAAAATTTGAGGATAAACGGACAAGTAATGATCAAGGAAAATGATTTTTCTTAGAAAAGGATGAATCTGGACAGCGAAGCGTGAGATAGGAAGAGTTATAAATATTATAGCTTTTAATCCATAAAGAATTGGAAGATACAAATCGAGAATTGAATCATGCGCATGGATGTATGCATATGGCATGGGATGAACCTCATAGGAATGCAAGCATGAAGTGCATGGTGGTATATGCACGTTACATGGTGATATATGCATGTTTGCTTGATGATATGAGTACAAGTGCATGGTGGTATATGCATGTTGTATGGTGATATATGCATGGCTGTAAGGTGAGGTATGCTCGAATGCATGAATGATATGTGTTTTATTCATGATACCTTGATTGTTCTATGTGACGCATTGTGTAGCTTGGTGGATCTTTACTACTAAGTGGTTGTACTCACCCCGTTTGGGGACTAACATTTCAGACTAGATAAGATACCTCTGCCACTATCGCCACCGGTAGATGGATCAAGTGGTTGGATATGACCACGAGGAAGAGGATAGCAAAGGAAGGAACTTTTGGACGCCGACACTAAATGATGGACTTTGAGTATACGACTGTTGGAGGAGATGTCAGTCATCTTTTGAAGTATAACCGAGTATAAAAGACTACGACATTTTGATGTACTGATGAATGATGTCCATTTGGTTTAAGTAAATAAAAGTGTTTGGCTTTTACCTACAAATGTTTAGTAGGTGTGCATCGTTTTCTGAATATAGGGAAGGGAGTTGATGGATGTGCTTTTGCCATATAAATTGCGCAAGGACCGAACTAAAAGATGTAACCCCTAGGATTCATGAATTATAATGAAATTCCTTGGTATTAGAGTATTACATTATCAGGTCAAGTGAAAGAAAACCGAACAATGGCGACCCTAACGGATTGGGGGCCGTTGAGGGGTGCCACACCATGGTACATAAGTTTTCTGAGGTGTTTCCTGAAGAATTGCCAGGTCTGCTATCAGAAAGAGAAATAGAGTTCGTGATTGAGTTAACACCTGAAACTGAGCCAATCTCTAAGCCTCCTTACCGGATGGCATTGTTTGAGTTGAAAAGAACTGAAGGTGCATATGCATGAATTGTTAGATAATGGATTCTTATGTCCTAGTGCATCACCTTAGGAAGCATCAGTCCTATGCGTGAAGAAGAAAGATGGTTTGTTGTGTTTGTGCATCGATATTCTCCAAGATCAACTTGAGGATAGAGCATCATTAGTTAAGGATCAGGAATAAAGACATACTGAAGTTAGCATTTCGCATTTCATACGGTAATTGTGAGTTTATAGTATTATCATTCAGTTTGACGAACCCTCTAGCTGTTTGTATGGATTTGATGAATAGAGTGTTCATTGGGTACTTGGATTAGTTTTATGATCGAGTTCATTGATGTTATTCTGGTATGTTCGAAGAGTGCTAAGGAGCACGAGAGACATTTGATGATGGTACTTCAGACCTTGAGTACTTTTGGATTTTACGATGAGCTTAGTAGATGCGAGTTTTGGATGACTCGTGTTGCGTTCCTAGGTCATGTGATTTCAGAAAAAAGGAATCTTCGTGGATCCCGTCCAAGATTGAAGCAGTGAACAGTTAGCCAAGATTGACTATAGTGACAGAGATCAGAAGTTTTCTGGGTTTAGCAGAGTATTACAGAAGGTTTGTGGAAGAACCTTAGCTTTGCCGTTGACTCCACTACTGAAGAAAGAAAAGAAGTTTGTGTGGAGAGACAAGTGCAAGCGTAGTTTCCAAGAGCTTAAGCAGAAGCTGACCGCTGCACCTATGCTGACCATTCCATTTGGTCCTGGAGGTTACGAGATCTATAGTAGTGCGTTGTTTAGAGGACTGGGTTGTGTGCTAATGTAGCATGGCAAGGTTATTGCATACTCATTCCGTCAGTTGAGATCTCAAGAGATAAATTACCTGACACATGACTTAAAACTCGTAGCAATAATTTTCGCTCTGAAGATTTAGAGATATTGTTGGTGTGAAGAAAGACTCTAGATCTTTGCTGACTGTTAAAGCCTTAAAGTATTTATTCTTTCAAAAGGAATTGACTACGGGATAGCGCTGTCAACCAGATCTTTTGAAGGACTAGAATGGTGGTATCTGGTATCACCCTGGAAGGATGAAAGAAGTCACTGATGTGTTGAGTCAAGAGTCTTCATTAGTGCATATGCTGGTTAAAGTATGGATCTTACTTGAGAAAGTTCAAATTCGGTTTTCAAATTTGAGGTAGGCCACCCTCGAATCTTATGGCCACCCTTAGAATTGAACCGAAAGTGCATATCAGAATCAAGATGCTTCAGTGGATAGATTAAGAGATTCATAAGATTCTATAAGGGAATACAGATAAGAGAAAGGGTAATTTTTAGGTTTGAGGATGGAATGCTAAGGTTCTGAGGACGATTGTGTGTAACTGACAATTCAGAGATTAAAGAAGAGATCTTGTTGGGAGCTTGTTGTAGTAGCTTCAACGTTGTCCAAACAATATGAAGATGGGTTCGAATTTGCGTCAATAGGATTGGTAAACTAGTATGAAGATAGATATCATTGACGAGTCGCAAGTGGTAGAGGTGCTATCAAGAGAAAGCATAGTTTTGCAATTTGAGAGGACTTTTGTAATCTCTCGAGATCTCCGTGAGAAACTGGGAACATGTCACAATAGATTTTTGTGACAGGTCTATCAAGGAGTCGGTGTGTTAATAATCTCATTTCGGGTAGTAATTAATAGATGAATGAACTCAGCCCACCTTGTGGCTGTGTGGAAGGATCTTGATTTGATTAAGCATGCAGAAGTGTATGTGTGTCAAATAGTTCATATGCTTAGAGTGTCAGTGTCAGAGTTATATCAGATCTAGACCAGAGGCTCCCAGTTTCAGCAGATCAATCAGATGGTTCCTTTTTAGACAGTGCATATCAGAGTGTACATAGCTTCAGTTGTTGAGTTGAGATAAGAGAATAAAAGGTCGTAGCCCCAAAGTCAGTTCAATAGTCAGTGGATGCAGTTGCAAATATCAGTGACAAATTAAGGACCGCTCAGAGTTGCCGGGAAAATTCACGTAGTTAAGCATCAAAACCTTTGAATTTTCAAGTGAGAATCCTGCTCTTCCTCGGATGTAGCCTAGAATAGGGACATCTCGAATTGTTAAGAAAGGAGAGCCGGAACTGTTTAAACAGTGGAATATTTCACATTTGGGTTCAAATAGGAAATTTGGCCTTAAATAGAAAAAAAAAAAATAAAGCAGTTTGGAGCACCATTGGTGCCTTAAGCCGAGTGGTACCCGGGAAGGAAGCAAATAGTCCAAAGTCGGAGTTCAAATCCCCAGCGCGGTAGTTAGCCGCTTTATGGAAAAATAAAAAAGAAAAGAAAAAAGAACCAAAACTTTTGCAACTTTCATTTTTGTAAAGATGGACAAGTGCTTAACCTTTTGGAATCAAGATTTGATTTGGATGTTGGAAGTGTTTTGTTAGCACCGAGGATCTTGGATAGCAGTGCGAAGCAGAATGAAGGAGTAGAATTGATGAGACGACAATACCTCACCATTTTGAAGAAGAATTTTAATGGTTTAAATTTGAAATTTTTATAAGAGGGGAAGAGTTGACATCCCAATTTTACGATTCTGGTTTCAATTGAATAAGTTGGGCATTTCATTTTTGCGTCTATAGCTCTCTTCTTTGAGTTGGCCACTCACGAGATAACTAGTTTATCAAATGAAGCTGTTAAGTAATCTAAACACAATAGATTTAAGAATTTAACTAGGAATTGGCTACTCGACTGTATTAATCTGCAGGGATTATTACGACACTATTAGAATCGAACAAAGATCGGTAATAGGTCGATTCAACTGAGATATGTAATTAGAGTGTGGGTGATTCCACCTAATCTCAATATCTTCGTCAACCGGCACTAGACCGATTCTTCTATCGTTTTGGGTACCCTATGTCTGTAATCGAAATCTCAAGATTTGTACGACAATTGAGAGTCGCCAATGTGTCGAAGATTTATGTTGTGGCTTGAAAATAATCAACCATGGGTCAATTGCACTGAAAACTCCTAAAAGCTACCTAGTAGATTAGGTCGTGCTTAAAACCCACTAGATTGAAATTAACCGTGATTTTAAATATGAATTCATAAATTGAAAGTTCTCGCATGTCATAATTCATTTTAGGAATGCCGACTCATTCTCAGAAGATTTTTCTACAAACTGAGATTTTTGGTAGAAAAGCAAAGTAAGGCCGTTCTTGTTCGAGATTGTTAGAGGGTCATTTTTAATCGAATCTTTGGGATGCAAGTTGGATCACTTGATAGAGAAAACTCATAAGAATGTTGAGGACACATGGGTTAATTTAATTGAGCTTCAATTGGATTGAATTGATTGAATTAAGTGTACAAGATTTCATGCCATGGTGGAAAATGGAATTGCAACAATTAGAATAAGGTTGTGGGAGATTGGAGATAGTGGAGTGTGACATCATAAAGTGAGGTCATGGTGGGCCATGTGTTTGTGGGGCCAAAGAGAGAGAGAGAGAGTAGAGAGAGAGAAAGAATCGGTTCCCCCATTTCTCCTCCTCTCCTATCGTTGCCTCTCTCATCCTGGTCTTCTTGCTGTACGAAGTACCAACAAACCGAAGAAGTTGAAGACCAACGAAGCCAGAGCTGTCGTCGCTGCCACAGTCATCGTTCGTCCTAGCAGAAGGCCGTCGCTACTCGCCGCTGCTTCACACGCCTCCATTTCCTTCTCCCTCTCACGTTGAAGCCTTTTCTCCTCCATCTCCAATTGCTGCTTGATGTCCCAGCAAATATGAGGATGCCGGAGCAACTAGCAGTCCAGTCGGACCACCGTCGCACACCCCTTGTGCGTCGTCTGCCGCTCGTGACACCCCGCCATCCACACACTCCAAGCCCGCCATTCCAGCCATCATTCTTGTCTGGTGTGCGTCCAAAGCTGCTATCCAGCACCGTGAGCCATTGCCCGAGCCGCCATGGACCACTGTACACCCCCGCCGCAACCCATCGGAAGTCCTTTAGCCCATTTCGAACCTTGCGCACCTCAACCGGCACTTGATCCGCCCTCAACCAACAGCAAATAGGTAGTTGGAAAAATGGGTATCACAGCGAAGGATTGGCCTATTTCTGTTGGCATCCCAACCTCGAAAGCTAGGCCCACCTTGGAGACTATCGACCCTCGCGTTGTCCCCATTGTTTTGAGCCGTTTGGCTTGTTAATCGGGTGAGTTTATTCTCTAATCATTGCTTAGTAAGTTAATTATGCTTAAGGGGTGTTTAAATTAGTCTAATTAGGTTTATGTGGTTAAATTAGATTATTTTAATGTGAATTAGATTAGTTATATAATTATTTTAATGGATGTTTAATTAGGGCTAATTGTATGTTTATTAGTGTAATCTAGTTTAAGCCCTAATTAATTATTTTTAATTATTTATTTATTTCGAATTGATAAATATTTTGTTATTAAATTATATTTTTATAATATAATATTTAATTATTTAATTGTCGAAATTAAATTAAATTATTTATTATTTTCAAAAATTATGCCGAGATGGCCTGGTCGTTAGAATTTCGTGGCCGATCGTAGCAGTGTGGTCGGTTTGTGCTAATTGTTTGTTTAATTTGAGGAATTGAGTGATTGATGATTGTGGTTAATTATTCCAAAAGTGTGGATTGAGTGATATTGATGAAGTTGTGGTATTTAACTTGAAAATAACCAAGTGTTGGCTTTTAGCACCGTAATTGGTTTGTATGACTAGTTTGAACCGTTGGTTGTTATTAGATTGAATATCCAGTTATATGGTTTATTATCGAATGATTAGCTTTGGCGAGCAATTATGATATATATATATATATATATATATATATATATATATAGCTTACGTGAGCTATATTATACTATATATATATTGCGGCAGCTTCTAGTGAGCTATTATCTATATGTTACAGCTTCTGGTGAGCTATTATATCATCTATCAACTACAGCTTGAGCAAGCTACCGTCTATATATTATAGCTTTGGAGAGCATGTGTCGTATTAACAACTGGTTTAATAGACGGTATTGAATGATAGATAGTAATGGTTGATAGATAGTATGGATTGAAATGGAAAGATAGATGGTATAATTGAATTGAATTGTTGGGACTAATTTGATTGGTTGATTTATGAAATGTACTGACGTGCAAGAAGGGATTGAGGTGAGGTAAGTTCTCTGTCCTCTTTGTGTGGCTAGAACGCTCTGAGGCGTATTTTCTTCATAAACGAATCTTAGAGGTAGGACTCGCTGAGACATTGTCTCATCCCATTGTGGGATAATATTTTCGAGTCCTTAGATGGCAGTTGTGGAGGACTCGAAGCCATGGACATTTGTGGAGGTGGAGACCGAAGAATCAATGAACATGTCTGACTAGTTGGTAATAGAACAGTTCCCTTTTTGTAGAGCCTGTCTATTTTGTAGACAATCTAGTGATGTATATAAACCTATGTGTTTATAAGAAAGCTTATTTGGTTGTGATTGATTGCTTGCTTGCTTTTCTATCCCAAGTTAATTGTTGTCAGGGGATTTGTTTCGCTTCCGCATGCGTATTAAAAAGAATGGGTTGGTGATGTGTCCTGGAAAGTCGCATATTTCTATCAACCTCAGAGGGATGTCCGTGCGCTCAGAGGATCAGGGCGTGATAACTCCAGCACCATCCCCACGCTGGTTTCACCCCCTCACGTCCACCAATAGCAACCATAGCTCCACGCACAGCCACCTACCCGTCCAGCAGCCACCTCATTACTGTCCAACGTCCCTGTGTCCAGTAGCTATCCAGCTCGCCGTTCCGCTCGCCCTGGCAAGCTCCACCCAAGCCAAACAAAAACGAACCAGACCAGCCATTGGCCAAGCCATGTAGGGTCTATTCAGCCACCAATTGACCTCCATTGGAGACGTGGTAGCCTTGAGTCCTCATCACCATTGCACCGCCATTGCCGTGAACCCGTCACCATCTTTAATACGGTGAGTTAACTCCCTAATCCTTAATTAGGTTGTTAATTGCGCTATTTACTGGACACTCATGGTTTTCCATTTTTGTGGATTAAAATGCGCTACGATTTTGAGGTTGCTTCCTTCTTAAAAAATGTTCTGGGAATTTTCAAATATGACATATATTTTATTCAAGATTTTATGGATTTAAAAGAATGAGATTTCAGTTTCGTTACAATCAAAACAGAATCTCGATTTAAGTTGGAACCAGTGACCTTTTGGTATTTAAAGGATTTTTATCAATTTTTAGGGCTCGATTTTCGAAAATGTTCATTCACAAAATTTTTTCATCACATCTTGAAGTTTAACATAGTAAAATTTCAGAGCAAATAGACAATTTTTGGACTTCGAACCAAACTGGTTTTGGAAAACATAATTTCTGAACATGGATACAGTTTTGGTACTGACTTGAGCGAATTACTGTTCTCATTTTAGGAAGATCTGGGTCAAGGTGTCTTCATAAAAAGTGTTATTTTAAGTGTCCATTATAACATATTCAAGTTTAAGAATTTTCTGAACTCGTTTGGTTATGTTTCTGGAATTAAACTTGAAGACGTGTGATTGGATCCGGTTTCTATTGGTTAGGGCCGGTTGTGGTTTTGTGGTTGTTCTTGATGTCTTACTTGCTGGATAATGTATATTTGTGTGATTTGGTTGATTGTTGGCATGTTGAGAACTTATGCATGATATTATGTGGATGGTTGTTCTATGATAATTGTCTATTATTATTGCAAAATGTGACTTTATGGACTATTAAATAGAAAAAAAAAATAAGGTGCCGAGTCGGGACACCAAAACTTATTTGTTCAACAAAAAGATGGGGTTTTAAACTAAGTGCGTGCAAAGTTTGACGGATTAATTTTGAGTACGATAGCACCTACAAATTTATTTCCAAAAGTTTTAAAGAAAAAAATGGGAGGTTACTCTAATTGTTTCCAAAAAGAGGGGTTGGATAAAGAATTAGAAAAGAAATATGGTGTCGGGTTTGGACACCAAGTTTTATGTGCTCAATAAAATCATGAGGTCTCAAACTAGATGCGTCCAAAGTTTGGTGGGTTGATTTCAAATACGTGACCACATACAAATTTATTTTGGAAAGTTTTGAACAAAAAAAAAAAAGAAGAAGAAGAGAGAAGAGAGTTTCAAGGTTTCTTATTTGAAAAGAGATTTTTGTGTTCTTGGCTAATGAGAAAAATAACAATGGACTTGAGTGATGGTGTGCTCGTGTGATCACTTAAATACCTTGATACGTATGAATATGCGAGGTAATGAACCCGTCCTGATGCGTATGAATATGCGGGATGATGCTTGATTAAGTTCGGATGCCCCCATGTCAATGGATGTCGGTCGCGGTGGTAGCCAAACCGATACTCCTTATTGGAATGTCATTATGATGTGTATGGATACGCAGGATGATGCCGTGCCCAACAGAATAGGACGATACCTGGTTACATTGGATGACTACCGACTGCTGAGTTGGCCGTGGCCATTAGGTCGTAATAACCGGAACACGCCTGAATGGTTGTGATTGTTGCACCTAATTATGGGGCAAAATTGTGTGGCACAGTTGGGACGTGTAATAATGATTTTACCTTATAATCGGGATCCATGTGAATGTTTACAGAATGAGAACCTATGTTCTAGTTATTAATTATGCTTGTTGCATTGATAATAGTATATGTGATGCACTAATATGCAGGGATGTGCCAATGTGAGGTGAGTTTTGTACGATTCTTGCTTAGAACTGCCTTCGGGGTGAATTTGTATCCTAATCGGAGTTTAGATTGTTGACTTGCTGAGATTTTATCTCACCCCGTCATGGACTAACCTTTTTTAGGGTCATAGCGTGAAAATCTGCTGAGTGCGGATTTGGTGGGGCGAGATGCGACACCTTTTGGTTGGCCTTGTCGCTAGTGAAGTTTAGGATGACCCTAGTCCCTGAGGATTTTGGGAGGGTCAATAGGAAGTGCCATGGAAAGGCTTGTAAGTGTTAAACTTTCTAGGGTTAATAGTTGATAATCAGATATGTTGTTTTTGGCGTTGGCCGCTGTGTTTTTACTATCCCACGTTTGTTTGTTGGCCGAGTGTTTATTTAATTCGCTTTCGCATGTGCTTAATTGAAAGAAAAAAAATGTGTCAGCAACACGTCCTGAGACATCGCATTTTTAATCGACCGCCTATGGATGTGTGCGTACCTGGGGTTCGGGGCGTGATAGGGCAAGAATGAATCGAATCTCACATCATGCAAGTGTGGTGAGGTGAGGTGATGTGCTAAAGGGACACTTGAGGTGCTCCACTTTGCTAGAGGGACAAAGTTGTGAGGGCGACCACTGTATTGAGGTAGTAGGACCCAGAGCGAACAATATCGGTGCGGAGGGCATGGGGACCCTTTTACCCCAAACAAGGCCTTTTTTGGGTGAAGCCAAGAAGAACAAAACCATGCATGCTCCAGCCCAAAATGGACATTATTATTGGCAAGTGGGGTAGAAGTCAACTTTTACAATGATATCAGAGCCAATAGCCTAGCCGAAGGTGTGTAATTTAGGAACGAACCAAGCAGAAGCAAATAGGCTTGTAACGACCTAGTCAATAAGGGCTAGAGTGATCGCTGGGGCCAGAGAGGGTCCAGATAAGGTGCGGCTTTTACAATTGTGTTGGGGTAGGAATGAACTAAATTCTACATCGCCTAAGTGTGGCAAGGTGATAATCTATATAAGAAGTAGCATTAGTCTTAACTACCCACAAGACCCACCTAAGGTGCTCTGTTGCGCTAGAGGGACAAAGTTGTGAGGGCGACTACTACGCTATGGTAGTAGGACCTAGAGTGAACAAGATCGGTGAGAAGGGTGCAAAGGCCCTTGTATCCTAAACGAGGCATTTTCTAGGAGAAGCCTAAAAGAACAAAATCCTATGGGCTTTACCCAAAAAGGATAATATCATTGGCAAATGGGGCTAGAGGTCGGCCTTGCATATTTGCTTTAAAATTTTATACTATTATTTCTTATGTTACTTAAGACTATGTTTTAGTAATAGTAAGACATTATTTACACAACTTAAAGAATCGATGAACTTAGCTTGAGCCATAGCATTTTCAAGATGACAAGAAAAACAAAATCATGTTCATCTCATGACTTGCCAAAAATGAAATTTATATAAAAATGTAAAGTAGATTGGATTTTTTTATTGCATTTTTTTGTCTCACCTTTTTTGTGCAACCGTACTTTTTCACCATGCTAGCCAACTTTCAATTCCAAATAACTTAACTAGATAAATATATATTGTGTCTAAGTTCAACAAATGCCAAAAAGAGACTTATTGTGTGACATCCCAAATTTCACCGACCTTTATTAGTGTAATAAGATCATTAAGGAATTAGATTATTTTAGATCGGGCCAAAAAGCAAACCTAATGGACCATGAGGAATGTGTGGGCTTGAGAAGTAAGCAGGCCACACAAATTGGACTTGATAAGCCGAATGAGAGATCTGGGCTTGGGCTTGGCTTAGAGTGGGCCAAGACTTGGATATGTTAGAATAGTAAATTAAGTTTAGTGGGCCGGATTGTTATAGAATAAGCTTGTTGGGCCAAAAATGGGTATTTAGGCCCAAGTAATCTTATTTTCAATTAAGTCTATAGATTATAGTTATGATAATTGGATTAGTGATTGTAATGCTAATGTCAATCTCTAACTTTAGCATTTCTTGTGATAAATTCTCCATAGACTAACACTAAATTGCTAAAATGTCATATAACTTTGTATAATTACAATAGGATTGGAATCTAGTGGAATCGAAAGGAAATTAAGTGAAAAACATTAGAAATGAATGAACTGACTAACGACATGGATTAAAGGTTAATTGATGGAAAATGACAGATGGTGAAGGAAGCTATGCATGGAGGCCATGACTTCTCTCTCTCTCTCTCATTTCTCTTTGCGCTCTCTCTTCTCCCACGGTTTTTCTCCCCAAAACCGAAACCAAGCAAAGGAGACATCATCATTAGTAAATCTAATGATTAGCCTATTCTAGAGATTAGCTTATAGACCATTTCCCCTCATAACTCTCGTGTCATCATCCCTCTCTCTCTAAAACTGAGAACTCCCATCTTCTTCTTCCTCTCTATTTCCCTCGGTCGAGCAACTAGAGAAACCAGCAACACTTCAGCGATTTTTCTTCTTCTTGCATGCGAATTTGGGTGCTGATCTTTGAAGTTTTTGAGTCATCTAGTAGCTGAATCAAGGTAAGGAAAGATAAGTCTCCAAACTAGAAGTTATCCATTGATTTTGTCAAGGAACTTGCGGATCTAGCTGAATGGTGGAGGATTAGATGTGATGTTGTTGTTTTCTGTTGATTTGAGCTTGATGAGTACTAGATTGAAGTTATAAGTCATTGCATGTTGCATTAGAGTCTTGCATATCTCGAAAATTTAGTGGAAGTTGGCTGTGTTGGTCAAGCAAAGTGAAGTGATGGTTGCCGAGTGAATAAGAATGATGTATGTTGCAGTAGGTGAGCTGAGGTGTGAATATTTGCTTTGTACCAAACTATGGAAGGTCTCTATGAGAGTAAGAACCTACTGTAATTATCGTTAGATGTTGTGAAAGAAACTTAAGGTGCTGTAAAAGAGATTGGTAGAGAAATTTCGGTTTGGTTGAGCTAGAAACGAAGAAGGTAGTATAAGATGTTTATGCTCTAGAGAAATATAGATGGAAAGTCTTTTATTTTGTGTCGCCTTGATTTCTAATGATGAAGATAAGAAAAAGAACAAATTTACATAAGATAACATCCATTAGATTGAGTTCGACTTTTAGTTATAGCTATATGAATGTAAAAACATGTAGGTAGAAGTAATTCTTTTGAAACAGTAAGCTGTAATATAGAAAACAACAAGACCTTCGATGACTCTATGAATATTCTGTAATTATCTAGATAGAATTAGACTTCAAACCCTGTATGAAATTTGTAGGAGACATCCTTAGGAATAACATATCAAATTTGAGAACAAACAAACAAGGTTCAGGTAGTGAAACGATTTTTCTTCTCTAGGTACTAAATCTGGAATTTTTTGCAGAATTTAGGAAAGAAGATAGCAATTACTGCTCTTAATACAGTGAGATATAGACTTAGGTTTCTTCACAAAAAATGTTAATCTATGTATTTTCTATAATATACTGAAATTTCGTAACATTCCAATAAAATTAGTTATACTTTCTATGTCTGTGATCGAAACTGCTCATTTTAGTCCATAGACTATTTTGATCCGAGAATGAGCAATAGCTGTTATGCCCCTTGTACTTGACTTGTATGACATGTATGGAGTCTAGTGACCTTATGATAGTTGTTAGTCTGTACAAGAACAAGTCTCATCCATCACTTGATACCAATGGTGGCATGCGTGTGCAATGAGTGTGATGCATAATGCTTGATTATGGGGTAAAAATCTGTTAGGCATGGCATGGGATGTGCCAAAATGGGTTTTATCATAAAATTTGGACACGCACGTGTGTTTCATACATGAGAGTTAAGAGTATAGATTATACTTGAGGTAGTTGTGTACTTTCGAGGTATTTTGCATACAATGATTGCATTAATCAAATGTGTGAGGTGTGAAATGTGTGCTTGAATGAGTAAGAGATTTCCATCGGTACTAAGATGCCAATGATGCCCGTTGGAAATTGGGATGCCCATGCTGTGTGATCTTGGATGCCTCGGTCCCATGTTACTGTGATGCCTTGGAGTGAAATGCCCTTGTGTGTGATCAAGGATGCCTCAGTTGTGTGATACTAAGATGCCTCAGAGTGAGATGTCCCATGCTAAGTGATCTTGGGAGGGCCTCAGTTGTGTGATACCGGGATGCCTTGGAGTGAGATGCCCATAATAGAAATATTGTGGAAGTCTGGATAGGGAATTCCGAAAATGACTCGATCGGGTCGGTAGAGTTCCGATGGGTAAATTGATTGAGGGTGGACTTGATATTCACACTAAATTATAATTCTACTTGGTAAGTGAGTTCATCCAATATTGTTGCATTTCATCTTGATATAGATTGATTCTGTGATATATATAGATGCATTTATGACGTTTCATATAAGGTGGTTATACATATGGTGCATTAATATTCTTTTAGTTATACCTGTGACAATCCTATCTTAGTATCTTAAACTATTTGGTTATGATTCTCTTGTAAACTTGATAGCTATGGATTGTCTAGGTTAGAGTCTTATTATTTCTTTACTGGGCATAGTTGTTGCTCATTCCTTATATTTTTCAGATTGATAGAATGGACGTGCCGCTGGTAGCCCGTTACGGGTGGTAGCATGCCTCGAGGTTTCTTTTCACGATGTGTATGACCCTGACGTTGACATGACTTTCTCCAAGTATGAGGCTACGCTGTGGATAGACGATGAGGTTTGTTACGTGGTTCGTGAACCATGAAGGGGAGATGTTTGGCCCTCTTCCTTATGGTGCTGATGGACTTGGAGCTAGGACGAATGGCGCCTAAACGCTCGTGATCATGTAGAAGCTGGAGGAATGTCTTTTACTTTTTGATAGATGTGGGCTCATGTGGGATAGTGGAGTTAGATACGCCCTCACTCTTTTTCCCTCGCTGTTTACTTGCATCTTCATTTTTGGAACTTGTAAATGCAATGTATATATAGGTGCAAGACTAGAAGTGATCCAAGTTGATTTTTGTAAGCCCGGATGTTACTAAGGAGAGTAATGAAGCTTCTCATGATCCTTATCTATGATCCTGGTTGAATTGTCTAATGTTAGATGACGGGACTATTATAGGACAACCTTGTATATAAAAATTTAGATTTTAAAATATCCATGTTATACATGCTAACCTTTAAAGGTGAACGCTAGTTAAACCTTTTGTAATGAATAAGTCCTATAAAGGAAAGATAATCCATATAATTTCCGCTTGCTCTTAGTACGTGATGCTACCAGGACATCACATATTGCATATGTCACTTGTTCAGTAATTCTTTGAAGTCTCAATAAATTAGGTAAAAAACATTTGTGGGTTATTAATTTGATTTTCATTGTATCTATGATAGGTGAAATCTCGAGTATACTAGGATTTTTGAGTTTTACATTTAAGTGATTATTCAAATTGTTATATTAACTTGTTATTGGTTTCATTTTTACTTTTGGGAGAAGAAATATTCTCCAATATCTGAATTTTTTCTGTTGAGACTCTTTCCGAATTTGCTCCATATATGCTTATCATGTATGCTTTCGGTTGCCAATTCCATTTCAATGGCAAATTATGGTAAAAAAGACATCTTATTTTCATGGAATAAAGGTGTCTTTACCGGAACTCAGGATGGTTCTACACATATCGTCTCTCACGGTTAATTTGGGCAGTTAGTTACGTATTGAAACAATAATATTGGGACGTATAAAAAAAGGTGCATGACCTGTGTACCTATTAATTATTCGAATAGAAAACAAAGAGACTTGATGGGCCGCCTGAAGCCTATGCTCGGATTTTATAACCATCTCCTACACCACCGAGCAAGCCCATCAAAGGATAGCTGGATGAGTTGAGACGTGTATACTCTCCCATTAGTTGTAAGTATGCTACAATCTTTGAATTGTGCACCCTCAAACCTCTAGTAACCACCATTTAAGTAACACCAACATTGACACGTGACATACGATACGACATAACATGATATGCCGACACGTCATTTAAAAAAAAAAAAAATATATATAAATATATATATATAAATATATAAATATATATATATATATATATATATATATATATATAAATTTCAACACATGGGATATATTATATATTAAAAGTAAATATTTTCATATACATGATAAATTATCATTTTTAAGATTATTTCAATCAAATTAATTTGATTCAAATTCACAAATAAATAAATAATAAAAAAGAGCCTAAAATGAATTTATACTAATTTTTTTTTTAACAATTTGTTAATATCATTCCTTATTTCAATTTGATATATTCAATTACATTATATCCCAATAATCCATAAAACTTGGAAGGAAAAAAAAAAGAATTCACATTCCAGTAACAATAAATAAAAAAAAAAAAAAAAAATCTGCATTCACCATCAAATATAACAATAAGTCTTTCCCTTTATTATTTTTATTATTTTTATTTTATTTACATATTTACATTTTGACCCATCATTTATTGCAATTTTTTTAAATAAAAAATTGACTCGTGAGTGATGTCAAGAGTTTGACCATGTGTTGGATTTTTCGACACTTGTTGATCGTGTGTTGGAATATGTTGGAGTGTGTTGGACATGTCTTGAAGTGTCCAACATAACACGAAGGCTACCAAAGAGTGTTGGTGTTTTCTAAACCACTATCACCATCTCTCTCTCTTTTTCTGGGCATATCAATTGGCTATTTTGGATAAGCATTTCCCTTTGTGATTCTGCTCACGAAGCCTGTTTCTCCCTAGCTAATGAGCCTGTCCACCCATTGATTTGGTCTTGCTATTAGTAATGAGCTTGAAATGAATCAAATAAGCAATTTGATCACTTTCAATTAGATCATAGCCCAAGTCTTACTTGAACATTAGTTTGTTGACCTCAAGCTTACGTTAATAAGGGTTTCGTTGACCTCAGATCAGCTTTTATGTCGATGGAAGTCTACGATCTTTATCAACCTTTATTCCAAGGTCGAGATCATCTTTGACGTCTCTTCAGAGAGAGAGAGAGAGAGAGAGAGAGATTTGCCTAAGGTGGTGGCATGTGGCGATAATAACCATAAGGGGCATTTGTGGTCGCAGAGACAGAGAGAGAAAGAAGGTGGACAGAGGGAGTGAGCTAGAGATTTGTTTTACCTAGGTAAAATATCCGACTAAGGACAGAATGGGTGCGGATGATAGGAGCGTGCAATAAAAGCCCGATACCCTTATTTAGAAAATGACTAAGAGGGAGCCCAAATCTAAGTCTGTCAATATATCTGGTTGGAGCCACCTTCAGTCAAAAACTCAAGCCAATCAATTAAAAACCACATAGGATATATCAATTGCTCTACACCATACCCATTATCTGATGTAGGACTTCCTAATGCACTCACACATATCAATAATCTCCCCCCGCATTAATGTTAGGCTTGCTCTCCTTAATTCAGGTATCATTATGTAATTCTCAACTTAAATTTCCAATTGTTGCATGTGAGGGCCACAACAAGTACAATGTTTACCTTCATCATTGGTCTTTTTATCTAGACCAAACCATGAAAGTCATCATTCGGACATGTTGCTACGCCACCGCCCCAAAATCGTGTTGATCATGACATTCCTTGCTTGAAATATTCATCGAACACCTAAGTAGATTGAGGACCCACCAATCAACCATTGACTCTAATGCCATTTGTTAATAGCACGGATCAAAACCCAATACCTTCACGTAGGAGATTGCCAATAGAGAACATTCAAGTCTAAGTTTGTCCACATATGCAATTAGATCCATATTCACTCAAAACTTAGGCCAATGAGTTATGAACTAACTAAAATATATTAACTACTCTATGCCACACTAATTCTCTGAAGTGGGACTTTCTAACAAAATTTGCACGTGCATCCCAACAGAGGCCCCAACTTAAACATTTAAACCAACGTAAGTTAGTGGGAACAATAACCACCGAAAAAAACAAAAGTAAAGACTATTGTTAGTAGAAAAGCATGCATATCATTTTCAAGTACATTAGATTTCATGATGAAATTAAGAGAACTAAGGCGAGTGATTGTTATTGAATACAAAAGAACAAAAGCAAACCTAAAATTGAGTTTTTACGTAAATAGGACATTGTTAAGATGCATGTGTGAATTATATTAGAAAAGTCCTATATTGGAGAAATAGTGTGGTGTTGAGCAATTAATTTATCTTAATTGGTCCATAATTTATTGACTTAAACTTTTAAGTGAAAGTAAGTTCAATTAGATATGTCGGCAAGCTCAAACAAAGGCAAAAATAAATAAATAAAAAATTGTGCAAATGACCCTTGGTTCTCATGAGTGAACCATCGTTTTGCTTTTCTTTTGATTTTTAAATCTCTCACTTTATTTCTTTACTTTTTAATAATAGTAAAATTTACGTGGATAGTCATGTTAACGTGATTGGCCCCAAAAGCTGTCACGTAAGATCATTTATACTGAAATAATAAGGGGACTATATTTTTACCTTGAGCAGGATTCGTGCATTTTTTTTTAGACAATTAAACACTAGGACTAGATTTCCGCATACTATAATAATACATTAACAATTTTGGGATTTGGATTTTAAATTTACTAATACAAATTGAAAATATATATCGAGAGAACTTAATATAGATCTTCAATCTCAATCTAAAATCTTCTAAGACTGCGACATCAACCTACTATCAAAGTTTGCTGAATAGTGATCTCCGAGGTCAACCACAAAGAGATAGAGAGATTGTTCGTAGAATTCTAAGTAAACGTGTCGAACAAGTACTATAATGATAAGAAAAGTATCGTCCCACAGAGATTGATCATTAATAAACTAATTAAATACTAAAATAGATTAATTCTAAAATTTATCTAATAGATCAAAATATAATTTAGAATAAATTAAGAACAAAATTGGGAGACTAAATGCAGTAAATCAATCAAATAAATATGTTAGAGCATCCGATTCGACCATAACTACTAGATGTGAATTTCAGATTGTTGTGGGTACAAGAACGATATCAAACATGTGATAGTGAATTTCCAAATCAATTTACTATCCTATCTTCAATTTATTAATCAACTATATCTCTATGTGAATTAAAATAAACATAAGTATATTAAAAACTATGAATATTCCTAGTTTACAATGAGTCTTTTAGATCACCTTATCACCGAAAGCTACACAAATAACGCGGTATATCTCTATCCACGTTTAATTCATGGTTATATATTATAATGAACAATTGCATATTATCACTTCTCAGTCTCAAACATGCACATTGAATCATTCAAGTGATGGCCAGTCACTCAAAAGCATTATATATAATTTACATGAATGAAATCAATTGTAAAACATAAAAATCATGAAATTCACATCACGATTAGGTTATATCGTAGCCCTAACAAAAGAAAATTAGAACATAGTAGAAAAAGAAATAAAATATATATCAAACCCGGCATTTTGAATCAAAGAACAAGAATTCTGTCACCACTTTGGTCTTCTCTTCAAAATACTTGAAAAACTCTCAGAAGAATGAAAAAACAATTTAACAAAAAACCTCACACCCCTCTCTAGCTCTCAATGTTCTCCCATTTAGAGGATATATCCAAGCTCCAAGCAATTGCACATAAAATTAGGGAGTAAATCAAATGATTTTGATTTGATATCTGTCTTCCACTACTTCTTGATTTGAATTCCTGATTTTTTTGCCATTCTTTTCCTTATATTCTTTATATCTCATTATTCTGCACAAACAAGGAAAATTCAAATAATTAGAAGAAAATCCAAATATTTTCTCATAGATATTGCATTAATTGTTGTCTAAAATAGATAAAATAACTTTATTTTTATAGAGTTATCAGAGATTATTGTAATTGTGATAGCGGTTGTGGTGACAAGTAATGAGGACGATAACAATAAAGGTAGAACATATTTCATATGACAGATATATCATGTGCTAGTAATGAATGTAACTGATCAATTAAAAGTGAAAAGCATATACACATAAAACCATGGGCCACATGGCTTCCAAATGCACTCATATTGACAAGACAATCAAGGAATCATATAGCTATAGCTTTGGGATTGTTCATCTGCAGATAGCATGCAGAAGAAAAGTAAATGACTCGAGGCATTTAAGGGACCATGTGGATCTTCTGGAGTGGGTTTGGGAGCATTATGGAACAGGAAGCCTTTTCGAATAATTTCTTCATACAAGATGGCCGCTGGCAATGAAGCAGACGATACATGTGCTCAGTTCTCAACATTTTATTTGTGTTTCGGACCAAGTTAATGGCTTCATAATTGTAGAATTATTTTTGCAAGGACAGAAAATTTCGGAGGCTTAAGTTAAAACCAAGAAGTCTCTGACCAATTTTGGCGATGAGAACACAAATTTAAAATTTGCTATTAAAGTGTCGAGCTCCATTAGGTACTGGCAGTGCATGTATCGGGTGCCAAAATCAAGTAAAAGAAGTTTCAAGTGAAAGTGAGAATAATTAGATACTTCAGTAGGCTCAAGTTTTGAGCCCCTATTGAATCTCCCAATTCTGAAGGTATATGGACTTGACAAACAATCTCACTGATCATCACCCATTGCCGAGTTGTGATTTTGTGGCAGAATTTTCTCTTTGTGATGAACCTTTTCATTGCTCAAAACCTTCTTGGTGATGGGAATAGAATTCCGTCGGCATATGTCAAGTATCTAATGATGAACAAGGTTTTCCTTGTGAGATGCTCTAGCTTTAGCAACAAATTTGCACTTTCATCCCGAAAGTTGAACTTTCGATAGCGAAGCCAAGCCGTATAAAGGCGAGAAGCCCTTACAGCAGCGATGGCAAATGGCCTACTTATAGTCTTTTCCCTTTTTTTTTTCCAGAATATTTTTTATATTCTTGTTTGCTGCGAGGGAACTCTAACCTCACCATCAAAGGTTTCCTCTTAAATGTAAGACAAGATTTTGGTTAGTGCATATCACCTTTGGGGCCAAGTTCATTGCTAAATTTAGTCGCTATAGCATATGCTTCTAAGGATTTATTTTGGATTTGCCTTCACTTAGTATGTTTTATTTAATCTTGTTTAAATCTAAATCTCCAGAGTCATGCTTTTAGACTTTTTCTTTTAATTTGAAATTCCCAAAACTATCAAATGTTGCCATATAGATTGATTTATGATTTTCCATTATTTTTTGAAATTAAGATAATGTTTTAAATCTTAACAAGAAAATTAAAAAAAAATTGTTTTTATTGAAGTCCCAAACAGATGCACAATGTCGTGGAAGAGGCCTCTTAATAGGTCTTGATGTGCCAGTAAGAGTGTATAACAAGCTGAGGCCAATGCCTCTTCTCACGCCTCAAATTTGGTAAATAACTTTCCATTTGACTATTCCCTCAGCTTGTCCCAGACTTCAGCCCGATTTCTCTTTTTCTACAAAACCAAATTACAAGGTTCCTAGAAATTCCAAATATTTGCCAAAGCATGAAATTTTTGACTTGGACCCGGGCCGTAATTTTGTGCACCTTAATTTACGCAAACAATCTGTCTTTCTATAAAATCACCGGGAGAAGACATTCTCTCTCTGCTTCTTCTTCGTCTTATTGGCTTTGTAGCTCCACCTCGCTCCTCATCCGACGATCCAGGTTCCCTCTCTCTCTGCGCGTGTGTAGTGTTTACGGTATTTTTCGCTTTGTTAGTCCATGTTTAGTGAAGCTTTTCTTATCATTTATCCGTCAACAAGTAGCCATTAACAGTTCTTTGTTATTTTTTAGACATAAACAAGTAGCCATTAGCAGTTGCTGCTATACATTTGTGCGGCATTCGTCCTGGTATTATACCCCAGCTTTTACGGTAGCTCTAGAAAAGGCTGGGAGAGTCGGGGACGGGTGCAAATCTCGGTAAATGGGATTCTGGTCTTGTGGAGTTTCCCCGTCTTACCGAGAGGAAAGGAAAAAGAGTGGATTATATTGCTAGAAACATTCGACAAAAAGCACAAAACGATTATAGGTCTTGGAATGCATCGAAAGATTTTGGGACATATAGTTTCAACTGGCCCAATTAGACAGTTGAAAAGCAGTTGTTAGTTGTTGGTAAGTTTCTCGTGGATGAGTCCATCCATGAGGGAAACGACTTTATCCCATGATTCAAGTTGATACGTTTCTTTTCCTAGTCAATGGGGAGTTGCACCTCAAGACATGTAGTCTCCGTCATCCTAACTTTGTAGACAGACTTAATCGATCGACTTACTATTGACATGTCTCTATCTTCTTCGGCTGTGGGCTAGTATTTAGCAAGAATTTTGTATTTTTCTGCATTTGCTTGAAAGGAAGTTGCATAAAATAAGGATAAACAGAGTTATTTACAAACACCAGCAGAAATAGAGTTGTTTGCAAACACTTGCGTGAGGTAGACGTGCTCATATGTTGCTAAATCGGATTTTAGATAGCATAATGTATTATATGGTGCGTGGACCATGTAGATCAGGCACATCCGGACTGTTGATCGTGTGTACCCATAACGAGATCCACACAAGTAATGATTTGGATGATATTGATCCCCATGATCTATCAACCATAGAGTAACTTCTCGGGGAATGCTTAAGTTTGTTTCTCGGTCATGTAGACCTTACCTATTACTTTAAAAATCAAGTCAACGCACTGGTTTATCAGATGTCAGTTATGTAATGAACAAGAATTGACATGTACTCATATGCAAACGCTGTACGTAGATGTCAGTCAGTATTGACATCAGTGATGCATTGTGCAACAACTCCATGTCTAATGCAGCTACTCTAAGCTAGTTCAGCTTCCCCATTAGAAGCGTTAGATCAATGTAGTCTCAAATCATCCTTCTTGAGGCCATTTCATTTGAACCAATATAAGTTGTGACCATTTGAGGCTACCGGTTTTACGCTAAAGAAATCGTATTTGGTTGCTAGGATTAAGGCCATTCTGCGTGATGTGGTGGAGGTACTTGGGTTTTAAAAGAAACTGATGTGCATTTCTAGATTACAAAAAGGGAAGACAGGTTGAACCTAAGGTAATACAGTGAGGGATCTACAGTTCAGTTGTAGTGACGAGGTGTTTGGCATTAAGCACACCAACGCAATGTTTTCAAAGGTTGTTAGATGAATTGACATTTTGATTAAGATCAAGCAGTGCAAGTAGAAAATTTTACTTTCGTAAGTTCTAAGCCGCATCTGCTTTCAGTTGCTGTGCCATGTTCATTCTCAATTGTCCCCACAAGAAATTTCTTCCAAGTCCATCAGTTCAGAATCTCTTGGCTTCTAAGGGATCAAGCTACTGCATTACATAAAGAGGTGGAGCACAAGTGACCGATTGAGTTGAAGTCACTCGCTTGCTCTGATATTTCAAGAAACTATAGCAAAATGCTTTGCCATGGAATAGTGTATGATTCATGTACATCTTGGCACCCAAAATTTTCTAGATTTTGCAATGGTGATCATACTCTTCATTTATTCCTAATGCACCTCCTAGACGCATAGGATTTCCATCACTTCCATAACTGTCAAATTCTCTATCAGCTGCTGTCTATGTTATCAACTAGATGAATGTTGTTGATAACAACAGTGATAAAATAGTATAACATCCATGTCATACTTCTTCCAATTCCTTTTCAGAGCATGGAATGATTTGAAATGTCTATTGGCCATCCTCAAACATTCGGTTTCTATTAGAGCTTCCATCACTGAGATTGTGCATTTAACTTTTGTATTTCTGTTTAATTGTTCATCAATGACTCAAATTTTCAGACTTCGGCCCCTGCTGGTGCGCTCCCCAGTGAGCAGGAGCTAGTGAAAGAATGCAAACAAGCCTCTAAATCTTCGGAAAAATTATAGCTCACAGCCTGTGAGAATGCGTCTGACAAAAGAGGCTCTGGCCCAAACACTCTTCATCCTTTCATTGAGCATTCCAGCTGCCAATTCCGAATCCTTCAAGAACATCTCTTTCCATTTCCCATCTTTTCAAATGAACGATCAGAGAATAAATTTTCAGGGAAATGCCTCCATTGTGAACTCTCATATCCAACTCACTCAAGGTGAGCCATTGAAGAATCCCACGGACGCAGTTGGCCGAGTAACATATTATCAGCCCATGAAACTGTGGGATATTTCAACGGGGAATGTGGCAGATTTTGTCAGCCGGTTTACTTTCGCTATTGACTCCCATAAGAACCACTCCCGTGCTGAAGGAATGGTTTTCTTTCTCGCTCCCAATGGATCGCAGATCCCTGAGCACTCAGGACACTTTCTAGGCCTCACCAATTCAAATGCAAACACTACCAACACTAGTGCATTTGTTGCGGTAGAGTTTGATACTTTCCATAAAGATTTGACAAATGTGTGGGATCCGCCATGTGATCATATTGGCATTGATGTGAAAAACCTCACTTCTGTCAATGCAACTTGTGTCTCATGGATGGATTACAGCATATTCCATGGTAAAAAATTCCATGCTACGATCACGTATAATGCTAGAGCAATGAGCTTGAGTGTTCTTTTTGGAGATAATGCCGATAATTCTACCAGCCTTTGCTATCAGCCACTCAACCTGACAGAGTACTTGCAGAGTGGGTGGTTTTCGGTTTCTCAGCATCAACCGGGCAGTTTCTTGAAGCTCATACTATTTTCACATGGGAATTCAAATCTGGTCCACATATTTTCGACACTCCTACATGTGTTGCAACTCGAGAAAAACAGGGCAAGTCATGGTTTAGGGGGGTTATCATAGGCTTAAGCTCTTTGATGTCACTTATCCTTGTTGCAGGATTTGGCTGGTACGGTTACAAGCTAAAGAGAAATAGAAATGGTCAAAGTGGAGAAGAAGAAGATTTTCGTGGGATCGGTGAAGGACTTGGACAGTCGAAGGGACCCAAGAAGTACTCCTACAAGGTCTTGGCCGGGGCAACTACCAACTTTTCCAATTCCCGGTTGCTCGGGGAAGGGGGTTTTGGAGGAGTGTATGAAGGCCACCTCGATGATATAAATTCTCATGTCGCTATCAAGAAGATCACTCCAGAGTCCAACCAAGGTGTAAAGGAGTATGCCACTGAAGTGAAGACCATTAGACATCTCAGGCATAAGAATTTAGTGGAGCTCGTCGGCTGGTGTCACGAGAGAAGCAAGTTTCTCCTCGTGTATGAGTACATGTCTAATGGAAGCTTGGACTCTCACTTATTCAAAGACAAAGTACTGTTGACATGGGAAAGGAGGTACAATATTGCTAAAGGCATCGCCTTAGGGCTGAAATACTTGCACGAGGATTTGAAACACTGCATTGTGCATAGGGATATAAAGTCTAGCAATGTCCTACTCGACACACATTTTGAGGCTAAATTGGGAGATTTTGGCCTAGCTCGGATAGTCGACCATGCCAAAGGGTCGCAAACCACCGTATTGGCTGGGACACTAGAATATTTGCCACTAAAGGTTTCGTCTCAAACTAACGACGAGATTTTTGTCATTGCAGATCACCTTCAGGGTTGATTTTGTATTTCCTTTGCCAACACTTAGTCTCTATAACATCCTATTTTAATTGGTCTTTAGTTTTTTACTTTTTGCTCAACTTAAATTTCGTGACTTACAAAATGTTTAGAAAATCTTTTCATAGAATTTACGGGGGTTAAGTATTCTATCTGTGCCAAAACTTGTGTACAGTGCTCACTTTGGTGCCAAAAATTTATTTTGAATCACTTAAGTATCAAGCCAGAGGAAAAACGATCACTTCGGTGCCACCGGCAGAGATTCCAGCAAAAATGATTACGTGGCTTTTATATTTAAAAAAAAAAAAAATCGACATGGCTTTTTTAAACGACGTCGTTTTCTATCCTCCTTAAGAAAACAATGTTGTTTTGCGGATGGCCTCACAAAAATGATGCCGCACAACTCATTTGGGGATTTTTTTTTTTTAGGGATTAAAATTAGGGTTTTTTTGTCCTATCCTCGCCCAACGCCAACCTAGCTCGCTTGGCCGCCGTCACTCGGCCTCCTTCATAATAGCACTGTGACATCATGATTTTCAAGTCTGTTTTCGATGAGATGAAATGGATTTTTCATCGACGCATCTATGGCATTTTTCTATGAGTTGGTCACTCACGAATTAACTAATATTTCAGGTGAAGCCGTTAAGGAATATAAACGCAATTGATTTGAGAATTCAACTAGAAACCAACTACTCGACCATACTAATCTGCAAGGGTCATTACGGCACTCTCAAAATCAACCAAAGACTAGAGATAGGTCGATTCGACAGAGGTATGTGATTAGTGTGTGGGTGATTCCACCTAATCACAAATTTTTTGTCAAGCGGCACTAGACCGATTTTTCTATCGTTTCTGTATCCTGTGTCCGTATTTGAAATCTTGAGATTTATACGACAACCAAGAGTCGCCTATGAGCCGAAGATGTACATTGTGGCTTGAAAATAATCAACTACAGTCAAATGCGACAAAAATTCCTAAAAGCTACCGAGTAAATTAGAACATGCTAAAATCGCGCCAGATTGAAATTAACTGCGAAATTGAACCTGATTTTGGAAATTGGAAGTTCTGTCATGTCACAAGTCATTTTAGGAATGTCGACTCATCATCAGAAGATTTTTCTGCAAACTGAGATTTTCGATGAAAAAATCAAAGTATGGTTATTTTGGATCGGGAAATTCGTAGGCCCATTTTTTATTGCGTTTTTGGGATGCAAGTTGGTTCTATTGGCAAAAGAAAATGTCAATTTGATCATGGATACCTTGGTAGGATTTATAGACTTCGAATTGAGTTAATTTGAAGGAGAATTGGTGAGGAATTGAATCAATCAAATTGAGTGGGCAATGCTCAAATTCGTAGCCCCCATGGCCCACAACCTTTTGGACCATTTGGGAGGCTTGTTTGGGAAGCTAAGGTGCTGCAACTTGGTTGAGGATGCCAACCAAGGTGGTGGGGTAGCTACTTGAGAGCTTAGGATAGATTGGTGGCCCCCCCCTTGACCAGCAGCCCTTCTTCCTCCTTGAAGCCCTAATTTCTCCATTGTTGTTGAAGTTTAGAAGCCTAGGAAACCAAAGGAGAGCAGCCAGCAAAGGGTCCAAACAAGCCGCAAGCTCGTCCAACCGCCCCCTTCGCCGTCGCACGCCAGCCGAAGCTCGTCGCTACCTCTCCCGTTCGCACACCTATCCATGTGCCCCCGTTGCCTATGCTCGCCATCCTTGGTCATCCAGCTATGCCCATCACCGTGAGTTGCCGCCCAAGTTGCCGGAGCCTCACCGTAGCTCCACCTAGTCCCTGCTGCAGCTCGCTATCCCGTATTCGCCATTTCAGTCACTGAAGTTGCTGGGTTCAGTCCTCTCAACCAGTGAGAAAAAGTTGAAGACTAGGAAGGGTTTTGGACTTTAGGAAGCTTTTCAGAGCCCTTCCCGACCTTGGTTGGTGTCGCCGCTTAGAGGTTTGTCACCCGCCTTGGCATTGCTATTGCTGTGGACTCACCGGAACACTAAACTGGTGAGTTTACTTACTAAATCTTGCTTAGGAGGTAAATTATGCTTAAGAGGTATTTAGATTAAACTAAGTATGGTTAGGTGGTTAGATTAGTTTAGTTAATTGTTAATTAGATTAAGGGATGTGATTAGTTTAGTGGATAATTAATTAAGGCTAATTATTGTAAAAAATTAAGGCTAATTATATGATTAAATTAGTGTAATCATGATTAGGCCTTTATTAATTATTTTAATTAATTAATTATTTTGAATTTATAAATATTATTTTATTAAATTATATTAATATAATATTTTATTTATTTATTTATTTTCGAAATATATTTAATTATTTATTATTTTCCAAAATTAGATCGGACAACGGGTGACTTAAATTTCAGATTAATTGCATTGGTGTGTTCAGATTATGCAATTGATTGTTGAATTGTACAAATTGAGTGATGATTGTGAAAATATGATATTTATTTAGAAAATCCCGCATGTCGAGTTTTGAGACCGAAAATGGATTTTAAGTACTATATCAAATAGTGGGCTTTGAAAAGGAAAAGTATCAATTTTTCTAGTTCAAATTGACCATGTACCCACACACAACTATTTTCCGGATGTTTTTAATACGAAGAAAATAAGCTGGGATCACTATTTTAATTGAGGCATTTGAGTGCAATGCACGGTGTCCTGGACCGAATTGAGTTGGATGGACATTATCCTATATGGGATACCTAGACAATAGGTTCGGGTCGAAGTAGATTCTGGACCTATGCTCCTTTGAGAAAGCCATCTTTGAGAGATGTAGCCGTGCTCAATAGGGAAGAGACGATGCTTGGCTACGCCCGTAGACTGCCAAACTTCAAGTAGGCCGTACCCTAAATGGGCGAAATTAACAATTGGAACGCATGATTGATTGAGTTAGATGCGCTGGATTATGAGACAAAACTGTGTGACATGGTATGGGACGTGTCATAACGGCTTGGTCTTATAATCTGGACCCCTATAGTTGTTTGAGATGAAAATGTTTACATTTTAGTTGTTTGAGTTCTTATTACTACATATGATTGACTGATATGAAATGTATTGATGTGTAGGAAGAACCTGAGGTGAGGTAAGTCATATGTATTGTGTGGCTAGGCCACCCTTGTGTGTATTTTCTTCTTAATAGGGGTTTAAGGGGTGAACTTATTGAGACATTGTCTCACCCCGTCATGGGCTTATCTTTTCAGGTCCATAGTTGGTGGTTGTGGAGGATTGAAGCCCTAGAATCTGTGGAGGTGGAGTCTGAAGGATTGGCATTTGTGTCCGACTAGTATGTCGTAGAGTAGCTTCTTTTTTAGAGCCGGCCTTTTATAGAATTTTGACCAGACTCATTTTGTACCTAAACCCCGTTGTTTATATAAAGTTGATTTTTATGAAATATTGCCCTGCTATCCTCTCCTGTGCTATTTGTTATCAGGGGTTTATTGTTTTGCTTTTGCATGTGCTTAATAGATTGGGTCGGTGATGCTTCTTGGGAACATCGCATTTGTATCGACTGCAGAGGGATGTGTGCACGCTTGTGGATCGGGGCGTGACAAGCACCATGTCCCAATCTCCGTAACATTTCACCAGCTTCAACATCCTCAAATTCTTTGAGCCGGTGATCATCGGACCGAAGCACCATCCGTTGTAGCTCCTTCAAGCAAATTATTTTGAGGGAGGCGGAAGTCGCACTAGGCCCAATCGGCTCCATCATAGCACCTTTAATGGGACTCCAGAGCCGCTTCATAGCTAACTTTTCCATGGAGGCATTGTGATCAATCATGGCATTCATGCCTTTGGCTTCGAACGCACAAGATCCGCACAAGAGCTTCCTTAGCCACCAGCAATTGCTCGTGAAAACCATGATCACCGTGTCAGTGAGCGCGCGACAACCCTGCAGCTTGAGGGGCGCGAGGTTCCCGCACTTAAGCGAGATCAGCACGAGCGCGTCGTTGCCGATGCTCAACAACTTGCGGTCGCACTCGAGCACGAGCTTCATGATCAAGTCGAATCGTGCAAACAGCACCAGGACCGCGTCTAGTAGCTCCAAGTGGGTGTGGAAGGCGAGCCTCTGGCAGCTCTAGCCTTCAATCGAGAGCTAGCGGTGGCACACAAGGGAGCACCAACCCTAGTCACCGGAGCCTAGGTACTAGAAGACACAGGCTAGGCACTCATCGGGGAGATTGGAGATAGAGAGAGAGAGAGAGATTGGGGGCCGCGCACTCGTCAGTGGCCTCCCTGAGCACCGGCTAGATTACGGCCTTTGATATAGCTAATATAAGCACTTAGAGGGGGGTGAATAGATGTAGAAATAATTTCTTGAGATATGAAAGCAATACTAGACAGACAATAGAAAGGAAGCTCTCCTTCAGTTAACAAAACGAATTATGATCAAAGTAAAATAGAGAGTAGGGAAGAGAAAATTGAACACAAGGTTTATAGTGGTTCGGCTTATTCCAAGCCTATGTCCACTCTTTCGCACAGACAGCCCACCGGCTGGATTTCACTATGAACAAAAGAGATGTTACTGCAATGCTTTCCCTTAATTCCATAGTATAGATATTCTACCACACATCCTCAAGGTATCTCAAAATATAGACTCTCTTTTGCGTACAAGATTTCGCTCAAATGAATTGACTAAAAAACAAGGAGCTTCAGACTTTGGAATTATTCTCTCGTATATTCTCTCGAACAACTAGAATGTCTTCCTTTTATACTCCTTTATGCCATCATACCCGTTGGCACTTACTAAAGGAATTCCTCCAATCTACCCGTTGGACGGAATCAATCAGGAAGATCATTCGAGCTATTAAAGGAATATGTCGATAGCCTATCAATCCTATTCACCCATACAATCAGGATCTCGGTTTCCATAAGTAGAACCTTCCAAGAATACTTCGCCAATCATTGGATCCTTAATCTCGAATCAATCATG